>NW_027128451.1:0-7500 GCF_037325665.1 Littorina saxatilis
TCCCATGTAAAAGGTATGTGACCAAGTGGAGGGATGGTCTTATCCCATGTAAAAGGTATGTGACCAAGTGTAGGGATGGTCTTATCCCATGTAAAAGGTATGTGACCAAGTGTAGGGATGGTCTTATCCCATGTAAAAGGTATGTGACCAAGTGTAGGGATGGTCTTATCCCATGCAAAAGGTATGTGACCAAGTGTAGGGATGGTCTTATCCCATGTAAAAGGTATGTGACCAAGTGTAGGGATGGTCTTATCCCATGTAAAAGGTATGTGACCAAGTGTAGGGATGGTCTTATCCCATGTAAAAGGTATGTGACCAAGTGTAGGGATGGTCTTATCCCATGTAAAAGGTATGTGACCAAGTGTAGGGATGGTCTTATCCCATGTAAAAGGTATGTGACCAAGTGTAGGGATGGTCTTTTCCCATGTAAAAGGTATGTGACCAAGTGTAGGGATGGTCTTATCCCATGTAAAAGGTATGTGACCAAGTGTAGGGATGGTCTTATCCCATGTAAAAGGTATGTGACCAAGTGGAGGGATGGTCTTATCCCATGTAAAAGGTATGTGACCAAGTGTAGGGATGGTCTTATCCCATGTAAAAGGTATGTGACCAAGTGTAGGGATGGTCTTATCCCATGTAAAAGGTATGTGACCAAGTGGAGGGATGGTCTTATCCCATGTAAAAGGTATGTGACCAAGTGGAGGGATGGTCTTATCCCATGTAAAAGGGATGTGACCAAGTGGAGGGATGGTCTTTTCCCATGTAAAAGGTATGTGACAGAATGTAAGGATGATCTTTTCCCATGTAAAAGGTATGTGACCGAATGTAAGGATGATCTTTTCCCATGTAAAAGGTATGTGACAGAATGTAAGGATGATCTGTTCCCATGTAAAAGGTATGTGACAGAATGTAAGGATGATCTTTTCCCATGTAAAAGGTATGTGACCGAATGTAAGGATGATCTTTTCCCATGTAAAAGGTATGTGACCAAGTGGAGGGATGGTCTTATCCCATGTAAAAGGTATGTGACCAAGTGGAGGGATGGTCTTATCCCATGTAAAAGGTATGTGACCAAGTGTAGGGATGGTCTTATCCCATGTAAAAGGTATGTGACCAAGTGGAGGGATGGTCTTATCCCATGTAAAAGGTATGTGACCAAGTGGAGAGATGGTCTTATCCCATGTAAAAGGTATGTGACCAAGTGGAGGATGGTCTTATCCCATGTAAAAGGTATGTGACCAAGTGGAGGGATGGTCTTATCCCATGTAAAAGGTATGTGACCAAGTGGAGGGATGGTCTTATCCCATGTAAAAGGTATGTGACCAAGTGGAGGGATGGTCTTATCCCATGTAAAAGGTATGTGACCAAGTGGAGGGATGGTCTTATCCCATGTAAAAGGTATGTGACCAAGTGGAGGGATGGTCTTATCCCATGTAAAAGGTATGTGACCAAGTGGAGGGAAGGTCTTATCCCATGTAAAAGGTATGTGACCAAGTGGAGGGATGGTCTTATCCCATGTAAAAGGTATGTGACCAAGTGTAGGGATGGTCTTATCCCATGTAAAAGGTATGTGACCAAGTGTAGGGATGGTCTTATCCCATGTAAAAGGTATGTGACCAAGTGGAGGGATGGTCTTATCCCATGTAAAAGGTATGTGACCAAGTGTAGGGATGGTCTTATCCCATGTAAAAGGTATGTGACCAAGTGGAGAGATGGTCTCTTCCCATGTAAAAGGTATGTGACCAAGTGGAGAGATGGTCTCTTCCCATGTAAAAGGTATGTGACCAAGTGGAGAGATGGTCTCTTCCCATGTAAAAGGTATGTGACCAAGTGGAGAGATGGTCTTATCCCATGTAAAAGGTATGTGACCAAGTGGAGGGAAGGTCTTATCCCATGTAAAAGGTATGTGACCAAGTGGAGGGATGGTCTTATCCCATGTAAAAGGTATGTGACCAAGTGGAGGGATGGTCTTATCCCATGTAAAAGGTATGTGACCAAGTGGAGGGATGGTCTTATCCCATGTAAAAGGTATGTGACCAAGTGGAGGGATGGTCTTATCCCATGTAAAAGGTATGTGACCAAGTGTAGGGATGGTCTTATCCCATGTAAAAGGTATGTGACCAAGTGGAGGGATGGTCTTATCCCATGTAAAAGGTATGTGACCAAGTGGAGGGATGGTCTTATCCCATGTAAAAGGTATGTGACCAAGTGTAGGGATGGTCTTATCCCATGTAAAAGGTATGTGACCAAGTGGAGGGATGGTCTTATCCCATGTAAAAGGTATGTGACCAAGTGGAGGGATGGTCTTATCCCATGTAAAAGGTATGTGACCAAGTGTAGGGATGGTCTTATCCCATGTAAAAGGTATGTGACCAAGTGTAGGTATGGTCTTATCCCATGTAAAAGGTATGTGACCAAGTGGAGGGATGGTCTTGTCCCATGTAAAAGGTATGTGACCAAGTGGAGGGATGGTCTTATCCCATGTAAAAGGTATGTGACCAAGTGTAGGGATGGTCTTATCCCATGTAAAAGGTATGTGACAAAGTGGAGGGATAGTCTTATCACATGTAAAAGGTATGTGACAAAGTGGAGGGATAGTCTTATCACATGTAAAAGGTATGTGACAAAGTGGAGGGATAGTCTTATCACATGTAAAAGGTATGTGACAGAATGTAGGGATGATCTTTTCCCATGTAAAAGGTATGTGACCAAGTGTAGGGATGGTCTTATCCCATGTAAAAGGTATGTGACCAAGTGTAGGGATGGTCTTATCCCATGTAAAAGGTATGTGACCAAGTGTAGGGATGGTCTTATCCCATGTAAAAGGTATGTGACCAAGTGGAGGGATGGTCTTATCCCATGTAAAAGGTATGTGACCAAGTGGAGGGATGGTCTTATCCCATGTAAAAGGTATGTGACCAAGTGTAGGGATGGTCTTATCCCATGTAAAAGGTATGTGACCAAGTGGAGAGATGGTCTCTTCCCATGTAAAAGGTATGTGACCAAGTGGAGAGATGGTCTCTTCCCATGTAAAAGGTATGTGACCAAGTGGAGAGATGGTCTCTTCCCATGTAAAAGGTATGTGACCAAGTGGAGAGATGGTCTCTTCCCATGTAAAAGGTATGTGACCAAGTGGAGGGATGGTCTTATCCCATGTAAAAGGTATGTGACCAAGTGGAGGGATGGTCTTATCCCATGTAAAAGGTATGTGACCAAGTGGAGGGATGGTCTTATCCCATGTAAAAGGTATGTGACCAAGTGGAGGGATGGTCTTATCCCATGTAAAAGGTATGTGACCAAGTGGAGGGATGGTCTTATCCCATGTAAAAGGTATGTGACCAAGTGTAGGGATGGTCTTATCCCATGTAAAAGGTATGTTACCAAGTGTAGGGATGGTCTTATCCCATGTAAAAGGTATGTGACCAAGTGGAGGGATGGTCTTATCCCATGTAAAAGGTATGTGACCAAGTGGAGGGATGGTCTTATCCCATGTAAAAGGTATGTGACCAAGTGGAGAGATGGTCTCTTCCCATGTAAAAGGTATGTGACCAAGTGGAGAGATGGTCTCTTCCCATGTAAAAGGTATGTGACCAAGTGGAGAGATGGTCTCTTCCCATGTAAAAGGTATGTGACCAAGTGGAGAGATGGTCTTATCCCATGTAAAAGGTATGTGACCAAGTGGAGGGATGGTCTTATCCCATGTAAAAGGTATGTGACCAAGTGGAGGGATGGTCTTATCCCATGTAAAAGGTATGTGACCAAGTGGAGGGATGGTCTTATCCCATGTAAAAGGTATGTGACCAAGTGGAGGGATGGTCTTATCCCATGTAAAAGGTATGTGACCAAGTGGAGGGATGGTCTTATCCCATGTAAAAGGTATGTGACCAAGTGTAGGGATGGTCTTATCCCATGTAAAAGGTATGTGACCAAGTGGAGGGATGGTCTTATCCCATGTAAAAGGTATGTGACCAAGTGGAGGGATGGTCTTATCCCATGTAAAAGGTATGTGACCAAGTGTAGGGATGGTCTTATCCCATGTAAAAGGTATGTGACCAAGTGGAGGGATGGTCTTATCCCATGTAAAAGGTATGTGACCAAGTGGAGGGATGGTCTTATCCCATGTAAAAGGTATGTGACCAAGTGTAGGGATGGTCTTATCCCATGTAAAAGGTATGTGACCAAGTGGAGGGATGGTCTTATCCCATGTAAAAGGTATGTGACCAAGTGGAGGGAAGGTCTTATCCCATGTAAAAGCCTGTCCAGATGTGAGATGGTAAGCCGACTTGTTTACACTAAGACTATAGTGTGTCTTTAAATTCAACGTGACACCAGACGGAAGAACTATTCCAAATCGAGATTATTTTGTCTGGCTAGAAAACTGTAAACGAACACAACCTGAGATGTCTCCTCAGTCTCAAATACAGCAGCGATCTCCGACCAGAAGCATGCGTCTCCGTAATCATCTTGGTCTGCTCATCGTATATAGAAAGCATATAAAAGGTATGTGACCAAGTGGAGGGATGGTCTTGTCCCATGTAAAAGGTATGTGACCAAGTGTAGGGATGGTCTTACATGACCTGTTTACACGAGAAGGACTGTGCCTTTAAGTATTGGGAAACACGTGTGACACATTTGAAATATAACACGTCCTTGGTTTTTGCCCTTATCACAAACAACAATGTTTACCAGCAGCAATCAAAATGCAATGACATAATTATTGCAAACGGGCTTCTCTTCAGTTTCGTAAGCTGACAATGAACTCGTGAACTGATCAACGAAACGCTTAAGCATTGCGCAAATCTATCGTCAAAGTAGATTTTATGAACAGTATAATTAAAGATACCCTACTCCCGGTAAAGAACATCTTGTACAGCATCATATGTCTCACGCATTCCTTCTTTGCTCTTAGTAATTGAAGCATTATACCACGCTTTGGTACCGGAATCAACTTCTTGGATAATGCGCTGATTTAATGAAAATAATACCTTTACCTACATTTACTTAATTATTTTATGGCTGTACTAAATATTAAATCATTTCTTTATTCTTAATCAATGATACTGATACACATTTCAAAATACTCTATTTTTTTCAAAAGAATTAACACTGACTCACTGTTTTAATTAATCATTTTGGTTCTCAGCTTTAATTCTAAGTGATAATAAAAGCAAAAAAATGGAAATATAATTACTGTTTTATTTATTTCTATTGTGTGTTCTGAAGCAAGAGCAAACTGGTCAAAACAAAAACGAGGAACATTAATATTGCGGCGTTGTTGGACAAATCAACGAATCTCGTGTGTGGAAGACAATTCTGTTACACGATACCGTCTGAATTGCAAGTATAACATCCACACAGGCGGGATTAATAGGGCAAAGTCGGCTTCGCGAAGTCTATGCACAAAGCTATTGACACTGAGTTTTCGGTAAAAAGACTTTGCGAATTGGACTTCGTGCACAATTTAGGACGGCATTAAAAAGAACGTCTTTCTACACCGACACACATCCCACACATATATATATATATATATATATATATATATATATATATATATATATATATATATATATATATATATATACAGCTTGGTTGCTGTCTGTGGACATTTGGATTTCTTTCTTGAATTGATCGTGTGACTGTCACCAAAGTCAATAGGAATCAAAAACACCCTCACCCTGCACTACCGGCACGGTTGGCCTAGTGGTAAGGCGTCCGCCCCGTGATCGGGAGGTCGTGGGTTCGAACGGCCCCGGCCGGGTCATACCTAAGACTTTAAAATTGGCAATCTAGTGGCTGCTCCGCCTGGCGTCTGGCATTATGGGGTTAGTGCTAGGACTGGTTGGTCCGGTGTCAGAATAATGTGACTGGGTGAGACATGAAGCCTGTGCTGCGACTTCTGTCTTGTGTGTGGCGCACGTTAAATGTCAAAGCAGCACCGCCCTGATATGGCCCTTCGTGGTCGGCTGGGCGTTAAGCAAAAAAAAAAAAAAAGAAAAAAAAAAAATCACCCTGCACTCAAATCAGCCTGGCTTTTTATTGATATTGATAGGGCGAAGTCAACTTCGCGAAGTCTACTGCACGGTGCTCGCTGCACGAAGCTTTGGCACTGGATTTTCGGTAAACAAAATCTTCGTCAAGTCTTCGTGATGTCAACTTCCGGCTCGATTTTGGAAACCTTTTTAGGGGTTGGCACAATCATGTGCCGCTACGTTTTTACATTTAGTCAAGTTTTGACTAAATGTTTTAACATAGAGGGGGGCATTTAGTCAAGTTTTGACTAAATGTTTTAACATAGAGGGGGGAATCGAGACGAGGGTCGTGGTGTATGTGTGTCTGTCTGTCTGTGTGTGTATGTAGAGCGATTCAGACTAAACTACTGGACTGATCTTTATGAAATTTGACATGAGAGTTCCTGGGTATGATATCCTCAGACGTTTTTTTCAGTTTTTTGATACATGTCTTTGATGACGTCATATCCGGCTTTTCGTGAAAGTTGAGGCGGCACTGTCACGCTCTCATTTTTCCACCAAATTGGTTGAAATTTTGGTCAAGTAATCTCCGACGAAGCCCGGACTTCGGTATTGCATTTCAGCTTGGTGGCTTAAAAATTAATTAATGACTTTCGTCATTAAAAATCTGAAAATTGTAAAAAAATTTTTTTTTTATAAAACGATTTAAATTTACGTTCATCTTATTCTCCATCATTTTCTGATTCCAAAAACATATAAATATGTTATATTTGGATTAAATACAAGCTCTGAAAATTAAAAATATAAAAATTATGATCAAAATTAAATTTTCGAAATCAATTTAAAAACACTTTCATCTTATTCCTTGTCGGTTCCTGATTCCAAAAACATATAGATATGATATGTTTGGATTGAAAACACGCTCAGAAAGTTAAAACGAAGAGAGGTACAGAAAAGCGTGCTATCCTTCTCAGCGCAACTACTACCCCGCTCTTCTTGTCAATTTCACTGCCTTTGCCACGGGCGGTGGAGTGACGATGCTACGAGTATACGGTCTTGCTGCGTTGCATTGCGTTCAGTTTCATTCTGTGAGTTCGACAGCTACTTTACTAAATGTTGTATTTTCGCCTTACGCGACTTGTTTCTCCTATCTCAGCTGGAAGACCTATATTCTTCTCCGTCTTATGCATTGATGGGCTGAAACTACCATGTACACTCGAGTTTTTATGTGTGAGTTTTTGTTGTTGTTAGCGCGAGTGGGTTTTTACGAGCATGGTCGTTTTTACCCCACTAGTCTTACGCCGATTTCGTAGGAGACCCGTATAGGTTAATATAATACGGTATCTTTACTACTATACCGGAAGCAATGACAAGGCAATAACATATTCAACCTTCGCCTTAACATGAACTGACCCACACAACTCCGATGGCGATCAGATAGACTGTAGACAGTCCGATGAGGAAATAACACAACAAAATAGGGCAGGCATCGAGTTGGCCTTCAGAATACATGTTCTTTCATAAGAGAATG
>NW_027128451.1:12500-15463 GCF_037325665.1 Littorina saxatilis
GTGAGGTCTTCGTCTGCAATTAAAGGCACTGTCCTTCTCTTGACAACAGTCCGACTCACGCCTGTTATTAACTGGGCGAAGTTGACCCTTGAGGTCCACTGCGAGAAGCTTTCTCTGCACTAAGTTTTAGGTCAAAAGACTTAACAAGTGAGCATGCTTTAAGATAATTACACAATGGTTTAGCCGCTTTCCAAAGCGAATGCTAAAAAATTACGGCATGGTTTCCCCAAACCTTACACCACCTTTAACCTTATGCGGACATTAAAAACCGAATCTTTTGACTATAAAAGAAACACAAACTGCTATCAAAGAGTGTACTAAAGATGATCACACAATGGTTAAGCTTTCCAAAGCGCATGCTTACAAAGTTACGCCATGGTTTCCGTATACCTTTTTACCTCATGTGGATATCAAAATTTACTCGTTTGATCATGAAAGGAACACACTCAAATTGCAATATAAAGAGTGTACTAAAGATACTTAAACAAAGATTAAGCTTTCCAAAGCGCATGCTTACAAAGTTACGGCATGGTTTCGCCAAGCCTTTTGTCCTTTACCTTATGTGGGCATTAAAAACTACTCGTTTAATCATGCAGAGAACACAAATTGCAGTCAAAGAGTATACTTTAAAGATAGTTTCCTCGGGAAGGAATGTATCTTTACGCAATGAGGTCTAGCTAGGCTCCTGCGTGCAGGTAAAGATGGATGAGTGTGTGAAAGTGTGACATGCTGCGCCATGTCAGGTGTTGGGTTACATACCTCCAGGCCAGGTACGCGCAGTGCCCCCCCCCTCTTCCTCTTGTTCACTCCCCCCCCCCCTGTTCCTCCCCACCAACACTGACTGTCACCCCAAATCCATATCTGTTCCTTCTGTAGTTGCTTAACTCGATTGTGTAACTCGATTCTCTCTCGCCCACATTTCGCCCCGTCTTCGGGAAGTCTTTTTTCTCTCAAAAAAATTCAGTAAATGAAATGACCATAACATACTGTACTCACACGCGTTTTAACCTTTGGGTCTTCTTCGGGCACTAAGTAGAAATGAAAAGACGCAGACAAACAAAAGAACAGAAATTCAGTGCTAACTAAAGCTTTGGGCAGGGAGCTCTCACTTCGCCCAATCAGGGTAAGCCTTTAATTCCTTTCTTGATTCAGCTTGAAGTTGCCTTCGCAAAGAATAATCTGACATGTCCATATCTGTCCAGGGTTTTAAACGGAGCAAGGCTATCTCTACACTTTGACACTTCCACAATATCTTACTCGATTTCTCCCCCGCCCACACCCCTCCCCCTCTTCGCGAAGTCCTTTTACCGACATTTCAGCGCTAAAGCTTCGTGCAGCGAACATCGTGAAGGAGACTTCGGGAAGTCGACTGCGCCCAATTATTATCAGGCTTTACGTTTGACGAATTCAAATTAAAATGCCGAATAAGGAGAAGAATATAAGAGAAAGAAAAGGAAAGGAAAGAAAAGAACAAGATGAAGAACAAGAAAAATCGTTGAATGTGACAAAGAAAAGACAAGTCGCGTAAGGCGAAATTACTACATTTAGTCAAGCTGTGGAACTCACAGAATGAAACTGAACGTAGTCCGCCGCTAGTGCAAAAGGCAGTGAAAGGGACGAGCCTGTTTGGCGCGGTAGCGATTGCGCTGTGCTTCATAGCACGCTTTACTGTACCTCTCTTCGTTTTAACTTTCTGAGCGTGTTTTTAATCCAAACATAACATATCTATATGTTTTTGGAATCAGGAACCGACAAGGAATAAGATGAAAGTGTTTTTAAATTGATTTCGAAAAAAAAATTTGATAATAATTTTTATATATTTAATTTTCAGAGCTTGTTGTTAATCCAAATATAACATATTTATATGTTTTTGGAATCAGCAAATGATGGAAAATAAGATGAACGTAAATTTGGATCGTTTTATAAAAAATATTTTTTTTACAATTTTCAGATTTTTAATGACCAAAGTCATTAATTAATTTTTAAGCCACCAAGCTGAAATGCAATACCGAAGTCCGGGCTTCGTCGAAGATTACTTGACCAAAATTTCAACCAATTTGGTTGAAAAATGAGGGCGTGACAGTGCCGCCTCAACTTTCACGAAAAGCCGGATATGACGTCATCAAAGACATTTATCAAAAAAATGAAAAAAACGTCTGAGGATATCATACCCAGAAACTCTCATGTCAAATTTCATAAAGATCGGTCCAGTAGTTTAGTCTGAATCGCTCTACACACACACACAGACAGACAGACAGACAGACACACACACACACACACACACACACATACACCACGACCCTCGTCTCGATTCCCCCCTCTACGTTAAAACATTTAGTCAAAACTTGACTAAATGTAAAAAACACACACACACATGCACACACTATCAAGAGCGTATATTTCATTTTGACGTACCTTGACTTCATCTTACGTTACCTTCTCTCTTTGACGTTTGTGAATTCATTTAATGTGTCTGCACTCATGAGTGAAACTTAACGCAAGCCTCGGTGCGAAACGATTAATTATGCACGAGAAAATGTAAAAATGTTAAAGTGTCTGTCAAGCGCTAAAAGCGTCTATTTTTTTGTTTTTTTGTTTTTTGTTTGTTCTTGCACTATGAGAATTTTATTTGAAAAAGGAAGTGTAAATGACACGTACCCCCCCCCCCTCCTGCCACCACCCCCACCCTTAAAAAACGAACAACAAACACACACAAGGAACTTAGTCGATAAATATCGACAGGGGGCGGACAAATGGTTTACATGTGAAATGTGTGTATATGGGTGTGGGTCTGAAACAAACAAACAAACAAACCATGTGAACCCCCCCCCTCCCACCGCTCGCGGGCTGAACGACTGACGTCACATGTCGCTTCGGTCTTTTCCAGAAGAACACCGCGTGTTCACCACGCCTTTCCAACTATGTGCTCCCATACAGTTTTGGTAGATACATGCTTGTGCAAG
>NW_027128452.1:0-55000 GCF_037325665.1 Littorina saxatilis
TGGAGCACTCTGTGGCGTCCTGACCTGCCACGTGACGTCCTCGGTGGCAGCTATCTCTTCACAGGTGATGGCGACACTGGGCGCAGTCTCGTCAATCTCTATCCCCCCTTGTGGTGTGCAGCCGGACAGGACGACAGCTGAACACACAGAGACAAATTCAGGTAGAGAATACGAAATTGTCTGCTACGACCATTTGTTTTCGCCTATAAGTTTGTTTTTACACGGTTGCCTTAGAACTCAGATTCTTCAGATTTGTTAAATTCATCAGAACCATATTTAATCATAGACATTTGTAAAGAAAAAAACCGTGTACTGTATATGAGTTTTGGAAAATCAATTGGTTGGAAGTTGTAAATTATCTGTGCAATAATCACTTTTAATCACACTTTGTATTTGCAAACTAATTAATTAATGTTCAAGTCAGTACTGAGTAAGAGAATGTTTGCCCTCAATTTTAATCTATTCCCTAAACGTCAGATAAGGTACATAAAGGAAGACAGATTCGTGGAGGATATTTTACTGGCTGTACGATTAGTGCATATTATTTAATCGTTTTCTTTGTTTACCTTTTCATAAACTGTGTTATACAGGGTAGGGGTCGATCGAGTCGTGATTGCAGGCGAACGTGTCACTTCGACACGCTACAAAAATCGTAAAAATGCATATTTTTCAACCAGGTAAAGACAGTTGTGGAGGAAATTCATCTCTCAACATGATCATTTAATTCGAATTATTTGCCAAAGCGTAACATAATTACAAAAATTAAGTAGATGTGCAACGCTAAGGCACTGCATACCCCAGCGAAAGACAAACCTCTCTCTCTCTCTCTCTCTCTCTCTCTCTCTCTCTCTCTCTCTCTCTCTCTCTCTCTCTCTCTCTCTCTCTCTCTCTCTCTCTCCCTCTCTCTCTCTCTCTCTCTGTCTCTCTCTCTCTCTCTCTCTCTCTCAAACACACACACACACGAACACACACACACACACCCAAGTTACACACGTACACACGTACACACATACACACTCACTCACACGCACTCACTCTCTCACACACACTTCACTGTACACACAAAACACACCCCCATACGCACATATAGACAGACGGACATACACACCTTTACAAACAAACACACATACACCCACACATACACTTACGCACACGCACAAACACAAACCAACCCACCCACTCACTCTCTCTCTCTCTCTCTCTCTCTCTCTTTCTCTCTATCTCTTATACAAACAGACACACACCCACACAACACACACACACACACACACACATGTACATACGCACGCATGTACGCACGCACACACCCACACACACACACACACACACACACATTGACTCACACAAATCTCATACACACAATACACACACACATTCGCACATACACGGTTGGCCTAGTGGTAAGGCGTCCGCCCCGTGATCGGGAGGTCGTGGGTTAGAACCCAGGCCGGGTTTGTTTGTTTGACTTTAAAATTGGCAATCTAGTGGCTGCTTCGCCTGGCGGCTGGCATTATGGGGTTAGTGCATGCTAGGACTGGTTGGTCCGGTGTCAGAATAATGTGACTGGGTGAGACATGAAGCCTGTGCTGCGACTTCTGCCTTTTGTGTGGCGAACGTTATATCTCAAAGCAGCACCGCCCTGATAATTATGGAAACAAACAAACAAATACGCACATAGACAGACGGACACACACACCTTTACAAACAAACACATACACACTCATACACACACAAACATACACACAAACTCATGCACACACACATTCACACACACACACACACTCCGGTTGGTCCGGTGTCAGAATAATGTGACTGGGTGAGACATGAAGCCTGTGCTGCGACTTCTGTCTTGTGTGTGGCGCACGTTATATGTCAAAGCAGCACCGCCCTGATATGGCCCTTCGTGGTCGGCTGGGCGTTAAGCAAACAAACAAACAAACACCCACAGGCACACACGCACGCACACACACACACACACTGTACATACGCATGCACACACACACACACACACACACACACACACACACACACACACACACACACACATTGACTGACACAAATCTCATACACACATAACACACACTTATACGCACATAGACCGGAACGGTTGGCCTAGTGGTAAGGCGTCCGCCCCGTGACTTTAAAATTGGCAATCTAGTGGCTGCTCCGCCTGGCGTCTGGCATTATGGGGTTAGTGCTAGGACTGGTTGGTCCGGTGTCAGAATAATGTGACTGGGTGAGACATGAAGCCTGTGCTGCGACTTCTGTCTTGTGTGTGGCGCACGTTATATGTCAGTCAGTCCTAGAAATAATGTCCTAGACTTGTCTTACCTTGCTGTTATCAGTATTTTTGCCCTCTTTTATTACGATGCTATGGTATTTCTGTGGGTCTCCACATGTGTTTGTTTATAAGGCGGAAGTGACTTCCCCTTGTACACAATAGGCCCTCAGAGGAAGCCTACGGACAGACTAGAATAGAACATGCACATAACACAGAAGGTCTGCACAGCACACTCACACACAGCAATACAGCACACCGTCTTGTACCTCCTTCTGCCCTGCCGAAGTCGGGGTATCCTTTTTAATCCATCGAATCTCACAGCAATTAATATCCACAGCCATGTGTGTCTCCTGCCTCCGAACACACACGCTACAGAGCTCGACTCGATGTGCGCAGTTTCGTATACAAATTATTTTCCAAATTTCCCCACTGTGTTTTATAAAATAATCATATTATGGAAGCACATACATTCTTATCTTAGTTTTTATGTATTCATTGTTAGCAAACATCGACATTATTCATGTTTTATTTTAAACGCAATCATTGTTATTTATAGATCACAGGCACTTGATGTAAGTAGGTCACACACGTGTAAATGTTGTGCCCAGTCCTTGTTTTTGTTTCTGTTATTATTTTAGTTAGCAGGCCTAGTTGAGCACGTATTGTGTATCATGTACCCTCTACTAGTCATTGTGCATTTTAGTTAATGGACTGATGATTTCATTTGTATGGAGTTGAGTGCGAGGATATGTATGTGTGGGAGGGGGGGGGCGCGGGAGATGGAAACTTGCTGTATGTTATGTAATGTATATCCCAAGCGCAAGACAAATTCTTCTATGTGGAAATTGAAGCCAATAAAATTTGAGTTGAGTTGAGTTGATGTCAAAGCAGCACCGCCCTGATATGGCCCTTCGTGGTCGGCTGGGCGTTGAGCAAACAAACAAACAAACAAACAAAAAATCAAGTTTACTCTGCCCGTATAAAACTGTCCACCATTTACTTGAACATGCAGATATAAGGAAACGGAATGAATCTGTTCTCAAAGTCAAAATGTTTACGATTTTGCCTCAGTTTCAAAACATGCTCTGTCATGGTTCTGTCTGTAAAATGTTGTACCTTGCAACAATTTCCTTGAATTTGAAAGACAGTTTTTGACTGCCAGATCTACCTAGATCTGTATCGCGTTTCATTCCAGACTCCTCTCTTTGTACTGTTTGCTTTTTACGCACTTTCATGATTCGCTAATGTCTGAAACGTTTTTAGTGCTATTTGGGAAACTTACTTTGCAACAGCTTCCTTGTCTTTGTTGGCATGTTCTTTCAAGGCAGCACAACGTAAGATTAGCTTCTTTTGGACAGCAGGTAGAATGCGAATTTTGAGACAACGACAGTCGTCCAAAAAAAGCTTGGCGTGGAATTTTGTTCTACATAATGGTACATGTGATTCTGTATTTTTCTGCGGTTAATGTCAATGGTTTCTTCCTCCTGAGTTGATCGTTATCACTCAAACAAGACCATCAGAGAGAGTACATCAGTTGCTCCTCAAAATGGACTGTGAATAGTGTGTTGACTGTGTTGACCGTCAGAATTATTTTAAGAACCAGGCTGCTGCAGTCAGTTGACATCTTTCGCCAATTGTAAGGTTCCCATGCTGCATAGGTAAAGTGGCTAGTATAACCCGACTATTCAGTATCAAAACGGGGCGGGGATGTAGCTGGGATGTAGCTCAGTCGGTAGCGCGCTGGATTTGTATCCAGTTGGCCGCTGTCAGCGTGAGTTCGTCCCCACGTTCGGCGAGAGATTTATTTCTCAGAGTCAACTTTGTGTGCAGACTCTCCTCGGTGTCCGAACACCCCCGTGTGTACACGCAAGCACAAGACCAAATGCGCACGAAAAAGATCCTGTAATCCATGTCAGAGTTCGGTGGGTTATAGAAACAGGAAAATACCCAGCATGCTTCCTCCGAAAACGGCGTATGGCTGCCTAAATGGCAAGAGCGCGCAATCTCAAACGAACCAAGAAGATCACAGACACGTGGACTCGTGACGGTATCATCTTTGTCAAGCGTCTTTCTGATACCATTACAAAAATCACAACAGTGCGAGAGGTAGAACTCCTCGAGGTCCAATGCAGTTAATGTGCCAATAAGTCCTGATCCTCAATCTGCCACAAGAAGCATGCGAATTCAGTCTTGCTGGTGCATGCTGGTTGTGTATGTGTGTGTGTGTGTGTGTGTGTGTGTGTGTGTGTGTGTGTGTGTGTGTGTGCGCGTGCGTGTGTGTGTGTGTGTGTGTGTGTGTATGTGTGTGTATGTGTGAGTGTGTGTGTGTGTGTGTGTGTCGGTGTGCCACTGTGTGCAGGTATATAGGTGCGTATATTTACACAGGGACCAACTCTAGCGGTTCAGTGCTACGTTTTCTGGGCTCCTGCTGCGTGAAACAGACGACATTCTGATTAGCAGAAACTGCATTAAAATAGCAGACGTGAAATTGACTCTATAATTGGTGATTAATTCATATTTCAAGCCAGGAAAACTCATAACAGAAGCAAACACTGTGACTGTGTACCTGTTGGGGGTTCCCCTTGTGTTAAACTGAACGTGATTATCTCATATCTCGTGTGCCTGTGGGGGATTTCCCTTGTGTTAAACTGAACGTAATTATCTCATAATCTCATGTGCCTGTGGGGGATTCCCCTTGTGTTAAACTGATCGTGAAAACCGTGCAGAACGCGTGTATTCTTGCCCCGCACTGACTGCCACATACCGGACTCAACACTGCTGCCGTGTCACACAGTACAACACGAAAAGCAAGACAGACAAACGCGTGCATGAGAACGTGCTCCCTTACCTCATCCACGTTGACATATCACCGCGCCTGCGTGCGTGCGTACGTGCGTGCGTGCGTGCGTGCTTGTACGCTTACATGCGTATGTGTGTGCGTGTGTGTGTGCGTGTGCGTGTGTGTGTGTGTGTGTGTGTATGTGCGTGCGTGTATGTGTGTGTGTACGTGTGTGTGTGTGTAAGTGTGTATGTGAGTGTGAGTGTGTGTTGATACTTGTGAGCATGTTAGACCGCTTGATTGTATACATAACTGTATCCCAGCATATACTGTTGCCAAGTGCATTGCAAACATGTGAACGAATTGTTAATACGGAGATTTAAGAAACGAAACGTTGGGACGTTTCGTTTTGAAGTTGTGGTAAACGTCATTATTTCGGGGGTCTCTCGCTGGAAAGGTGAAGGTCAACTGAAACGGAACGTGGAACGTCAAAACGCAGTCACGTTTTCCACCCCCAAAAAACGAACAATATTTCGTCAACTTTTGTGAGTATTTTTGCACACTAACAGTTTTATTTGTTGGCCATTTTATGCATTGCTAGATTCATCAACCCTTTCACAGTCTTTCAGCGCTGAGAATGTGTTCATTGGAGGTAGACAACTGTTGTGAACTGAAATATTTTGAAGGGTGCTGATCCTGGTACATTTAGTGAGAAAGCAAATGGCGAAGCAGAAGTAGGTCATCGCATCGAATTTTTATTCTGGCTTCGTATGTGATCAGGTGCATGAATTGAAAAATGTGAAGCTCTTGTGCGTGCAATGCGAGTATGTCAATCCTTTATTGACTCGTGGAGTTGAAATTATGCCATGCCCAGTCAGCGGATCATATCCTGCCATGCCCGGCCTTTCATTCCGAAACGAAACGTGAATACATCTAAATCTTGTCTGCGGCCTATGCCGTCTCGTTACACGTTCCGTTTCGCGGGGTGACTCATTCACCAAACGAAACGAGCTGCAAAACGAAACGTGCTGTTTCTTAAATCTCGCTAGTGATGCATTCCTTCCGTACCTTACAGTACTTGAAACACTATCTCTGGATGTTATTGCATTCGGACGCTCTAGTCGAAACTTACTGCAAATGCTTGCAGTATTTCTTTCTGCTGTAACAGTTACTAAATCCCTTTTCAGTTATTATGAACAACTTATATAACTCTTTTACTACCAAAGCCTGTATTGTACATATTTTCCCCCTTTTTGTGTATTCCCATTTGAGAGAAATGACTAGCCAGCCAAACACCCTACCACTGGCGACCTTCTTGTTTCTTACTTTGTTGAATCATGTCAGTTGATACTTGCACATACAGAGCCAGAATAGGGTGTTTTCATTTACGAGCAGCAGCTCAGGGTAGGAAACTGGCGTTTCTAAGCATAAACACGATTCCACCTTTTTTGATATTGTTGTTGCTGAGCAAAGCAAACAGTATCACCTTGGCTGTTTTTGTACATATTGTAGGAAGTTTCGACGATTTTCAACTCATTGACAAAGCGAGAAGACGATGCTCAAAGACTGGCAAATGTAAACATGTTTTAAGTGACACAAGTGTTTTGTCTCACTATTTTGGTTTATTACAGAATATTATGCTTCTCCGAGCTGGCGATATGGAAAGTAATCCAGGTCCTGATAAATCGGAACTCAGCATTGTTCACATCAATACAAGAAGTATAAAAAATAAAATTTACCTTTTAGAACCAGAATCGCAAATGTTTGACGTAATAACAGTATCTGAAACTTGGCTATCGCCAACAGACGAAAATAGCTCCTTACTTTTACCTAATTTTCACCCACCAGCTAGACTTGATAGACCAAACGATCCCCATGGAGGTGTTGCAATATACGTTAAGAACAACCTCTATTGTAAACACCGCCCAGATCTGACTGTCGACAAAATCGATCAAGAAAGTCTCCTCATCGGTTCTTTTTATCGCCCACCTAACGCAACCGTACTGTACTGGGACCTTATTAAAGAAAGCATTCAACTTGTGAACGATACCATGAAAAAGTTTATTGTCCTTGGCGACTTTAACTACGACTTTTTCAATGTGCCGACACCGCATCTAGTAGATATTTTACATTTGAGCCAATGTCAAAAGGTGCTGTCTGACAGCTTCGAAAATCAAAGTACACCCAAAGTAAAATGACTGGTGTTTTGAGTTGCTTAACACATTCAGTATATAGTTTCTAAAGGAGAAAAGGGAAAATCTTTCACAACGGCTGTGTTATTTGGCCGTTAAGTTGAGGCTTGACGAGTGTCTCTTGTGGCATGTAAGGACATAAACCTGATTTTTTCCTTTTTTTTCTAGAACTTTCATTTCTACTGAGCTCGCATATGAGTATTGGGGTGTAGATTAAATATAATCAAGGTAAAAGCGCATAAAATGTGTATGTTAGCAACATGAATTCATTTATTGCTATCACAGTCACAAACGGTATGTGCTCCATACAAAAGTTCTTTAATTTGAGGTTTTCTCAGATATTGTTGAAGTCAAAGCTTTGAAACTTCACATACTTGTATCATTGTATGACCTTCAGACATGGTGAGAGAGTGGTTGACCTTCGTCACATTTTAAGGTCACGGCGGGGTCGTATTCGGGTCATTGGTATTTTCTCGAAACGTTTTAAAGCAACAGCTTTTAAACGTCACACACTTCTTTGTTGAGATAATATCCAATCCTGATGCTCAATTTGGTTTACTCTTGTGAAATAGCAAGGTCATAGCAGGTCTGTCTTAATGAGGAGAAAAAAATGTATCATTGTTTTTTTATGTTTTTGGGGCTACATCTTTGAAACTTCACAAATTTCCAGAGTTTGATAGCCTACACACATGATATAAATATGGGTGACCTTTGTCAAATGTCAAGGTCACGGTGGGGTTGTCTTCGGGTCAAAAAGGGAATAATTTGGAATTTTCTCAAAATGCTTTGTAGCGAAAGCGTTTAAACTTCCCATACTTCTATGTTTTGATGATATCCAAATATGATGCGAGTTTGGTTCTCCCTTGTCAAATATCAAGGTCATAGCAGGCCGTCTAAGGTGAACAAAAAGTAAAAAGTATCATTGTTTTGAATGTTTTGAGGGCTACATCTTTGAAACTTCCACATTTCCAGGGTTTGATGTCCCCCATAGATGATACAAATATGGAAGACCTGCGTCACATTTCAAGGTCACAGTGGGGTCATGAAATATATTCCCAGGACAAGAAAACGCCCTGACATGACGAAAGACTAGTTGACTCTGGTCAAATGTTAAAGACACAGTAAGCCTCCCGTAAACCATCACAGATACTGTCGGGCTTTTACACACAGTACAAACACCCTTTCATTTAAACACTCACCGCTTGAGAACATCCCAGGTGCCCTCCGTAAAGAGCGAGCAATTTTCAAAGAATTTATTTTTGCGTGGTTTGAGCCATCGTGAACCGTGTGATCCAGTTTCCCTTTTTCACAATGTAGTCGTCAGTTAGTAATTTGAATGCGACTCGATGTGAGCTTATCTGACTATGCACGAAACAAACGGCTGTGGTTCACAAGAACTCTAGCGATGGCTTTTGACTGTTTAGAGGAATCGGCGATAGGCATAAACCGCCGTCTGCTACGAGAACCACGACCTTGCGTGACCCTGCTTCCGGGCTTTTTTTTCAAACTTTAAAAACTTCGAATTGTACTGATCTTGTCTTGATGAAAAAAGAATTCTTTTATGATTTAAGAATGTTTGTGTAACAAGCTGTCAATTTATTATTTAGATTTTAAATGTTAGGTCTAGCGCCAAAACGCACCACGGTCCGATTGTCTCTGAGACAATCCGCAAAATTAATTCTGTAAAAATTGTTCGCTCTTTACGTAGGGCACCTGGGATGTTCCCGTTTAGTGAGCGTTCACATGGAAGGGTGTTTGTACTGTGTGTAAAAGCCTGACAGTATCTGTGATGGTTTACGGGAGGCTTACTGTGCCTTTAAGGTTTGTAATGTTGGAGTCTTTTTTTTTTTTTCTTTTTTTTTATTTGTTGCCAAGCACATCATTGTGGGGCTTTTAATGAATAACATGCATCCGTCCACTCACAATATATTTTCTTTCATCCTTCAACATTTACCACTCAAAAAGTCTATAGTATTAAAATTCATGAAACAAATGAAAGGCATCTACGGATGTATAGATACATAATTGACCACACTCATTTGGAATACATTCTGACAATTCATTATAAAGACATCTTTAGAGAGACAGAGAGAGAGAGAGAGGAGAGAGAAAGAGAGAAAGAAAGAGAGAGAGAGGGAAAGAGAGAGAGAGTGAAAAAGGGGGGAGTCAGGGGGGTAATGATGGTGGAGGTAACATTTACAATTGTTTTTATTGAAATAAAATTTACTAAATATTTGTCTTGGGACTTTTTAATCAAAAATAATTATTTCTGATCTGCAGCTGCCTTTCAAAGATAACAACAAGTCGCGTAAGGCGAAAATACAACATTTAGTCAAGTAGCTGCCATTTTTCAGCAAGACCGTATACTCGTAGCATCGTCAGTCCACCGCTCATGGCAAAGGCAGTGAAATTGACAAGAAGAGCGGGGTAGTAGTTGCGCTGAGAAGGATAGCACGCTTTTCTGTACCTCCCTTTGTTTTAACTTTCTGAGCGTGTTTTTGGAATCAGGAACCGACAAGGAATAAGATGATTTCGACAATTTAATTTTGATAATAATTTTTATATATTTAATTTTCAGAGCTTGTTTTTAATCCAAATATAACATATTTATATGTTTTTGGAATCAGCAAATTATGGAGAATAAGATAAACGTAAATTGTGACCCTCCACCACGGAAGGAGTCGCATGTCACCTCGCGCGGTTCTGCGCTAGGCTTAATATAAGTCAGGGGAGTGTCTTGTAACAGTGTGAGGGTCACCTTAGTCACAGGCTTACAACTCAAACAGTTTTCGTTCTTTTCTAAAACGGTTTTCACCACTGGATAGAGCATAAAACACTCTTTATGAAAATGTAAAAATATGAAAATCATGCAAAGGTGACATGCGACTCATGTCGTGGTGGAGGGTCACAATTTGGATCGTTTTATAAATTTTTATTTTTTTTTACAATTTTCCGATTTTTAATGACCAAAGTCATTAATTAATTTTTAAGCCACCAAGCTGAAATGCAATACCGAACCCCGGGCTTCGTCGAAGATTACTTGACCAAAATTTCAACCAATTTGGTTGAAAAATGAGGGCGTGACAGTGCCGCCTCAACTTTCACGAAAAGCCGGATATGACGTCATCAAAGACATTTATCAAAAAAATGAAAAAAACGTTCAGGGATTTCATACCCAGGAACTCTCATGTCAAATTTCATAAAGATCGGTCCAGTAGTTTAGTCTGAATCGCTCTACACACACACACACACACGCACGCACGCACACACACACGCACATACACCACGACCCTCGTTTCGATTCCCCCTCGATGTTAAAATATTTAGTCAAAACTTGACTAAATATAAAAAGAGGCATTGAAGCCTTGTTTTTTTATAAATACTTATGCACATTTTAGCAACCAAAATTATGCAGTTTAATTCTTTCAACAGAGCTGCATGCATTTTTCGATTTTTAACTCCAAACATGATTTCATGCACAGTTAACTTTATCTGTTTATCCAACTGTACCCAAATATAAAATTCAATTTGTTTCCAAAACTCAAGCACCACTGGGCCAAAGAAAAAAAAGTGTTCTATATAGTCAATGCTATTACTACAGTGTGAACAAATATTGTCTTCCACAACTTTCATTTTACATAACATAATATTTGTGGGGTAAATATTGTGAAGTAATTTCCATTGTAATACTCGTAGCCTTGTCTCTTTAACCGATTCAAAACTCATCAGCCAATCTTTCTTGTCAATTTCATAATTAAATTTCCTCCTCCAAAATCCAATTGCACACGGTTCAACAAGTTTCATGCTTACTAATTCTTTTCTAAACTGTTGTGCGTTGTGTACTTTCTTACCACGATAAGAGGGGATATCCATCAAATCAATTTCTTCCTTTCCGTGCATCATCTTATTAATAACATTTACAACAACAGCACGAACCATGTTATATTTCAAAATTCTCTGTGGGGATTTTCATAAAACATCACAAATGAACTGATAGAAAACAAACTCTTTTCTATGTAAAACATCATATACGCTAACAAGACCCTTTCTTGTCCAATCTTCAAAATACAGTACATTTCCATCATAAACAAAATATTGGTTATTCCAGCAAGCTTCCTCAACTCAGTGGAAGAAACACCAAAGAACACTGTCTACCTGACCGACTCAGTCTCTGCACTACAAGCCCTCGAATCCAGCAACACAGACCAGAGCTTGGAAGAGCTGAAGCACCAGATCAGCACCCTCGCCAGGAAGTCCACAGTCGTCCTTCAGTGGATACCAGCACACTGCGGAATCTCTGGTAACGAGAAGGCAGACGAGCTCGCCAAGAATGGCAGCAAGATGGAACAGCCAAACCACTGCCAGTCATATCGAGAGGCAAAGACCCTCATAAAACACAGATGGAAAGAGAAATTTACCAACAAAACCTCTGGCTACAAGCCACACCAAGACCCCCTCCATCTCCTAAGCCGTGCTGAGCAGGCTATCATCTTCCGCCTCCGCACTGGACACTGCTGCCTCAAAGCACACCTAAGGAGGATAGGTGTAGCAGAGTCTGCCACATGTGACTGTGGAGAGGGAGATCAGACTCCAGAACATGTTCTCCAAGCATGTCCCCTCCTCGACCAACTGCGGATCCAGACATGGCCTGACCAAACAGATCTGAGGACCAAAATGTGGGGAGCACTGGAGGACCTGGAAAGAACGTCCATGTTCATGGCATCCTCCAGATTCCGAGTCTGACACAACCGTCGTACGAAGAAGAAGAAGAAGAAGGTTATTCCATAAATGCGGATTAAATAAGTTATCGCAGACAAGTGCTGGTTTAGCTTGTCAACTTTCAACATTGGGTTGGTGCATGTCTCACAGAGGCACTGCAGAAAAGTCCGACTGGTAGACAGCAGGATGTGTTTTGGGCGCCTCCGTGCAAAAGGGGTCAGAGATATTTTGTACAACGGATTTTCAGATTTGAACATTTCAAACAAGTCCTCCACTTTCTTGGTTAGAACTTTCTTCTGGATCATTGACACTTTTGACACTGTACGCTTTCCAGGCACATCGATTGATCCCCTGTCGTAGAATTTCTCCACTTTTGTGTCTGTCGGACGTTTACGCACGTACAGTTGCTTGAGAGTTCTACAACTGTCTGGATGTACTGCTTGTCGCTTGAGTAACGTTTTAATGAAATTTTGTTTCTGAAGAGACTCTTTGTCCCGCTTCCTGGAAATGGCATTAAATGCCATTTTTACTGACTTCAAAAAGCTCACTGGTCTTGCGAGATTCGTCAGATTGTCTTTTTCTTGTTTTCTGTGGTATCTGTCCATTCTTATTTTGTTCAATTCCCTCTTCTGTTTATCTGTCATGGAAGATCTTCTTTTGCACTGCCGAACCTTAGCATTTTCTTTGGTTTTCTTCTTCTGCCTGTCTGCAGGTGTCTCCGCTTTACGAATTATGTTTTTAATAGCCGTTTTCTTCCTTTTTGCTGCAGTTAGCGGAGAGCTGTTTTTCTTTTTTTCTTTCTTCGCACGAGCCCTGGGACACACACACACACACACACACACACACACACACACACACACACACACACACACACACACACACCGCACATTATGAGTTGTAATGTTGAGTATCGGTATCCTCATATTTGTAGTTCTTTAATTGTCCATGCAATGATAATCTCGGTGTGAAACGGCAGGTCTGCAGCAAACGGTTTAAACTGAAAATTATTAACCCGGAGACGGGTTTTAGCGCAAAACATTGGGTAGTTTTTTTCCCGGTTTATTTCTTTAAAAAGAATTTTACATAAACACATTCCTAAACCTACCAAAATCTGACACATTTTGCGCGCTTGCATGCATGCGTGCATCGGTGCGTGCGTGTGTGTGCGTGCTTGCTTGTGTGTGTGAGTGCTTGCATGCGTGTGTGCATGGGTGCGTGCGTGCGCGCGTGTGTGTGTGTGTGTGTGTGTGTGTGTGTGTGTGAGTGTCCTCGTTACAGTCTGTACACTGAAAGGTAATCAAATTCGCATACTCAATTTTTAATTCGACTCTGGATTAGATGGAGACTTGACAGAAGATTCTACAGATTTGTAAATTACCTGCTCAACTGTTTACGATGTCTTGCTTTCTCGCGATCCAATGCTCTCCGCTCGTCGGTCCGGTGTTCCCTCCAAGCCTTGCTCAATACGTTCTGTCTATCCAGGTAGGCAGCATACTCCTGGTCGGTTTTTTTCATCCTTTTCTTGTATTCCGAGCATCGCTGGGCACCGGACTGTGTTTTTTGGGCCGCGGTCTTAACACTAGCGCGCCGTGCGCGAAGTTCAGAAAACGGCCTAGATGATTGGGAATTCTGGCCCATTATTATTTCTTCCTGGTCATCTCAAGAGAGTGATGAAGAACAAGCATTTGTCGATAATTAAAGCACGTAATCAATCTTCTAAAACAGTGGTTTTAATTACATAAATTTTGTTTGGATGGACAAATGACGTCGTGTGTCTAGTGTGACATGTGACAACAAATTGTTCTGTCACACAATAATGACAATTCCTTTTTACATTTAGTCAAGTTTTGACTAAATGTTTTAACGTAGAGGGGGGAATCGAGACGAGGGTCGTGGTGTATGTGCGTGTGTGTGTGTGTGTGTCTGTGTGTGTGTGTGTGTGTGTAGAGCGATTCAGACTAAACTACTGGACCGATCTTTATGAAATTTGACATGAGAGTTCCTGGGTATGAAATCCCCGAACGTTTTTTTTCATTTTTTTGATAAATGTCTTTGATGACGTCATATCCGGCTTTTCGTGAAAGTTGAGGCGGCACTGTCACGCCCTCATTTTTCAACCAAATTGGTTGAAATTTTGGTCAAGTAATCTTCGACGAAGCCCGGACTTCGGTATTGCATTTCAGCTTGGTGGCTTAAAAAATTAATTGATGACTTTGGTCATTAAAAATCTGAAAATTGTAAAAAAAAATAAAAATTTATAAAACGATCCAAATTTACGTTCATCTTATTCTCCATCATTTTCTGATTCCAAAAACATATAAATATGTTATATTTGGATTAAAAACAAGCTCTGAAAATTAAATATATAAAAATTATTATCAAAATTAAATTGTCGAAATCAATTTAAAAACACTTTCGTCTTATTCCTTGTCGGTTCCTGATTCCAAAAACATATAGATATGATATGTTTGGATTAAAAACACGCTCAGAAAGTTAAAACAAAGAGAGGTACAGAAAAGCGTGCTATCCTTCTTAGCGCAACTACTACCCCGCTCTTCTTGTCAATTTCACTGCCTTTGCCATGAGCGGTGGACTGACGATGCTACGAGTATACGGTCTTGCTGAAAAATGGCATTGCGCTCAGTTTCATTCTGTGTGTTCGACAGCTACTTGACTAAATGTTGTGTTTTCGCCTTACGCGACTTGTTATTTCTTCTTTTCAAAAACTGTGATTATGAAGCAGTCATTTGATTTGCTTCTGACTGCTAGCCAAAAATAAAAAAGAAATTAAAAATGTTGTGGAAAAAAAAGGAAATTTGCTAAAAAAGTGTCTAGTGTGACATTGTGACGACAAAGCTTAAATTAGCCAGAAATGGTACCAAACTTCAAAATATAGTGGTTATTTTCATTGTTTTTCCTTTTCACCGACAGTTTTTGTTCAAAACTGGTTCTTTTGTGTATCTAGTTGAACAACAACATTTTTTGGAAGCTTTTTTAAAGTTTGAGTTTTTGTGACGCAAAGAGTCACGCTAGACACGCAATTTTCAAACTTTAATAATTTCTTTAAAAAACGGACAAATGGGAAGAAAAACACACAGAACTATGTATTGGGGTTCATGCAATCATTTGGTTTAAATCCAACTGCCCAGAAAAAAGCTTATTAGCATTTTTTTCTAAAACTATCGAGAGTACTCAAACACCTTGTCAAAATACGTCCCTAAAAAGCACTAATTTTAGTACGGTTGCTAGAAGCGCTGACCAACAAGTGTTCAGATATTTTTCTAATTGTCGTTTCTATATAGTAAAATATGTGCTGAAAACGGTCAGCTATCGCACCATCAAGAAATCGGTTCCCTAGTACCCCTTTAAGGCTCTGGAACCACCCCGGGTGGCAATATCGGGTCGCAACAAAGAGTGTTCCCCATAGCCGAAAAGAGCCTCAACCGTGAAAGATAGAAAGAAAGGTATTGAACAAAAAAGACGCACAACACCAATGTGAACCATTTGTGTTATCATACTTATATTAAATTATTGATGACCATGGAATAAATGGGTTATTTTTAGATTTCTGACAAAAAATCGCGAAAAACATGACAAATTGTCTTTTTTATAGCCTAAACTATGAAAGATTTAAAGACAAGTATTGAACACAAAAGATAGCCATGGATAATGGCAACAACATTTGCTCTCATTGTTGTACAAAATTGTTGATTGTTTTTTAATACTTTTCCGTTTTTGTGGATTTCACAAAGTGTGGTGCCAAAGTAGAAAATAATTATATTCACTTTAGCGATAGTCCGCAGTAGACGACATCAAATGACACAGACTGTAATGATAACTCAAAACTCGTCATCGCTTTCAGCAAACGCGTCAAAGTCAACCTCCTCATCTTCTTCCTCGTCTTCCTCGTCATCCTCTTCTTCACAACCACCATCTGCCAGAAGATCGATCAGTGACACAGGTAGGATGGGCTTGAGGCACCACACGGGTTCCAGGACTCCGTCTGCATTTTTCGTCCATCCCTGCCCCTGGTCGTAGGGTTTGGGCCTCTCCAGAATGCCTTCATGAGCACGCTTGTACAGGGCAACGCGGTGGTTTACTCGCTGAATGTGCGGCATCAGAGCAGATTGGCAGGGAGGCATGCGGGCTAGATCGACCTTACACTTGGACGTGAGTTTCTCGTTGTCTCCCACCATCTTGCGGAGTAACTTTCCACGAACGACTGGTGCAGTCCTCTCCGATGTACACATAGAACCCAAGAAGAGTGGCACAGTAGTCATGCCCCAGGGACTCTGCAAGCTCAGAGAGGTTGATCAGTTGCCGATGTTTTCCTGATCCCGTATACAGTCAACTTGATGGCTTCAGCGTGGTAGAGAAGAATGACAAAGATGCTGTGTCCGGGGTTCTGACCACAGCGTTCTTGTATCCCAGCGCTGCGGCATGATGGAGGTACAGCACCACCCTGGTGTCAGTCTCTTCCTGGTTGCTGTAGATATTGGGAACCTCATGCACCTCTACCTGAAAACACAATGGCCATTAGAACATTTAGATTGGAGTCTAAACTGGAAAATATATGAAGACTCCAATCTAAATGTTCTAATCGCCATTGTGTTTTCAGGTAGAGGTGCATGAGCTTCCCAATATCTACCACGCTGAAGCCATCAAGTTGACTGTATAACTGGATACGGGATCAGGAAAACATCGGCAACTGATCAACCTCTCTGAGCTTGCAGAGTCCCTGGGGCATGACTACTGTGCCACTCTTCTTGGGTTCTATGTGTACAGCGGAGAGGACTGCACCAGTGCATTCAAAGGAAAGGGGAAGGTGGGGCCCCTTAAGAAACTGGAGAAGAACCCCAAGTTTCACACGGCATTCAGGCAGCTTGGTGACGACTGGGATGTCAAACTTCGGGTGGTGAAGCAGTTGGAAGAGTTTACGTGCCTGATGTACAATTACAGTCGTGAGAAATCAGTTGATGTCGTTCGTGGAAAGCTACTCCGCAAGATGGTGGGAGACAACGAGAAACTCACGTCCAAGTGTAAGGTCGATCTAGCCCGCATGCCTCCCTGCCAATCTGCTCTGATGCCGCACATTCAGCGAGTAAACCACCGCGTTGCCCTGTACAAGCGTGCTCATGAAGGCATTCTGGAGAGGCCCAAACCCGAGGACCAGGGGCAGGGATGGACGAAAAATGCAGACGGAGTCCTGGAACCCGTGTGGTGCCTCAAGCCCATCCTACCTGTGTCGCTGATCGATCTTCTGGGAGATGGTGGTTGTGAAGAAGAGGATGACGAGGAAGACGAGGAAGAAGATGAGGAGGTTGACTTTGACGCGTACCCACAGCACCTTTTGACATTGGCTCATTTATTCCAATTGCATCAGATTGTGAACATGCCAACTAGAATTACGAACAACAGTAGCACCTGTCTGGACCTGATTTTAACTCAAACACTCCATTTAGTAAAGAGCGTCGACGTACTGGCACCCATATGCAGTGACCATAGCGTACCATGTGTTATTATTCATAATACCGCAAAGACCCAGCAGCCATAAATTATGACAGGTTAAACGTACAACATTTTTGTGCAGACTTATCAGATGTAAATTGGAATGACATTTTCGAAAGCAACTCTATCGACGATTGCGTCGATATCTTTTCAGTTACTCTTATGAACATCGCCAAACAGCATATGCCTGTCCGAATGATAACAGTTAGCCCTAAAGACGCGCCGTGGATAAACGCCGACACTTTGTCACTCATAAATACACGAAACCGGATTCATGCCAAAGCAAAGAGAACAAACTTACCAGAAGATTGGCAATTATTTCGTGAGGTACGAAATTACGTAACCGACAAGAAAAGAGAACGGAGTACTGACTATTACAAAGAAATAGATTCGAAAATATGTAACTTAGACAATGTAAATAAAAAAGATTGGTGGAAAATTGTAAAACGGTTTATGGACAAGAAATGAATTGGTTCTGACGAAATACCACCTATTGAGCATAACGGTAACATTTATCATAATAATGAAGGAAAGGCAAACGTCTTTAACGACTTGTTTGTACAGCAGGCCACTCTGGATAATGTAAATGATGACCTGCCGATTGTTCCTTTCCTTGATTGTCAATGGTCGACTTTGCTGAAATTATCGCCCTTGGCGCCGCGCGGTGTCGCCTCGGTAATTTGGGGCCAGGCGCTTGAGTGACGCACTGCCATTTTGGTACACAGCGTGTACAATGCCGAGTACATGTTGTTGTGTTTACGGATGTTCGAATCGATCGGGACATCTATTTCCAAAGGATCCTAATCGTCGCAAACAATGGGAAACTGCAGTGAAGCGGGAGGAGGAGAAGAAGAATTGGAAGGCTACCAACTGCAGCATTGTGTGCAAGGAGCATTTTCTTCCAAGTGACTACCATGCTTCGGACTTTGGAACTGACGGTATGTTTACATTGTTTTGGTCGCAGATTTTGGTCAGTGACGGAGGCTATTAACGCTTTAACATTCAGTTTGTGGTTCGGGACACACTGCTAAATTGTTCTGTTACGAAATTCACACACTTTACGTGTTTTTACCGGTGTTTTTCTCCCGGTATTTTTAGAACATTGAGTCCTGGCTCAGGATTGCCCTCACCCTGCAATAGTCGCCACCTCTCCCTCCCCCTCCTGTACGTTCACAATAGAAATCCCCTCCTCCCCCCTTTCCCATAAAATAACCTATATAATTATCTTAGTCACTGTCAAAGTAGGGTTGTTGACGGATTGAGGGTACGTTGGCTGGGGCTCATACCCCTGGCAGTTCCAAGCAAGTCAATATCGCTCAATCAAGAGACGTGAAAACTGACAGTGTGTGTGTTTAGTTGTCTGTTCGCTCGTCTGTCCGTCCGTGTGTTCTAGGCCCCGTTTATATTATTTTATTTTCCTTTCTTATAGCTGCAGCGCACCACCAAACGTGAAGTAATTGCCCTGTACAGGGATTTTTCACCGAACCAGAAGAAGAAGAAGAAGTTGTACTTATGAATGTGTTAATTTGCAGGGTTGCCGCGGAAGCAGAAATATCTAAAGAAGACGGCAGTACCAAGCATCTTCCATTGGACCAAAATCAGGACCCCAGCTCAAAACAACAGAGAGGAAAGACTGTCGAAGCGACGAAAACTCCAAACTGCAAAAAAAGCTGCTGAGTGGGAAAGCCTTCATGCAGAGGAGAATGAAAGTTATGAACCTGACATAATTATACAAGATGAAGAATTTATTATTGAAGCTGAAGTGGAGATTGATTCTACTGAAGTCAATGCATCTGACACTGTGGAAAGTAACCCTGCACCCTGTTCTTCAACAGATAGCTATTTTTTCCCTACTAGTAGTACTACAACCAGCCATGAATTTGGACCTCAAGTCGAGACAGTACAAGCTTGCCAAGGAACCAAGGGCATCAACAGTGTGCAACAGCCCTACTTATGTATTGATTCTATCAAACACTCTGACAAATTTGTGCATCATTACACAGGACTTGAAAGCTACTCTATTTTCCAGCATGCCCTTTGGTCTCTGGGTGAAAACATTAACTGTCTCAAATATGCTTATTCTAAATCTTGTGCTTGTTTGTCTGTTGAAAATCAGTTCCTTTTGATGCTCGTTAAATTGAGGCAGCATTACCCACATATTGAATTAGCAAGAATGTTTGGTGTGTCAGAGTTTACTGTGCAGAATGTTTTTGTAACATGGGTAAACTTCTGCTACCTTCAGTGGGGAGAAATAAATTGGTGGCCAGATCGTCATTTAGTAACCCACTTCTGCCCGACAGATTTTAAACTCAAATTTCCTACCACAAGGGTCATTGTTGATGCGACAGAAGTGAGGGTAAAACAGCCATCAAACCCAAGAGCACAGAAAGCTAGTTTCTCCACCTATAAACATGGCAACACAGTAAAAGTATTGGTAGGTGTCACCCCTAGTGGTCTAACATCATATGTGTCTGATGCATATGGGGGTTCCACAAGTGACAGACAGATTGTTGAGCGCAGCCCACTACCCCTTCTTTGTGAAAGTGGGGACTCCATTATGGCTGACAAGGGATTTAACGTTCAAGACATTTTTGCACCAAGAAATGTACTGATCAACATACCAGCATTTTTTAAGAAGAAAAACAGGCTAGGTGTTGCTACCTTGCAAAAAGACAGAAAAATTGCCAGCAAGAGGGTGCATGTTGAAAGAATAATTGGCATGGCCAAAGTTTACACCATCTGTCAACATAAACTTAACCTGTTAGAGACAAGACTTGCATCCAGAATCATCACAGTATGCTTTTATCTGTGTAACTTCAGAAAAACAGTGGTCAGTCGCTTTGCGTAACACCAATGCCAGTGGATTTGAAAAGGCAAAAGCACCATCTGTATTTATCATTCAGTCAATGAAGAAAAGAAATGTGTGAATAAATAACAGATATAGATTCAGGCAGTGATTTTTTTTAATGAATGTGGTGAAGTAGCATTGAAACATCTGAAACTACAAAGTTTTCCTTTAATAGTAGTCATTACTGGCAAAGAAAGGTAGCCTTTTTTTTTTCTTCTTTAAAAAGCAGACACACGCACATTCAAAAAAACTTTGAACACTTGAAACAGAATTCCATGGATTTACTTTGAAACTTTACTTCATATTAATTTCCATTTCATCCAAATCCAAGGCATATGCCATTTAATAACAAACAAAACATGCCAAACAGTAATTTCAAATATACTTTAAGAATCTCTATTAGACTGTTCAGCTTCACATTGTATCTGCTACCAACAACCACCAACCAACAGGATACAGTTTAACATTGTCTGTGTTCTTACAAGACCCAAACAGTAATGAGATTTATCATTAATAATCATATAACTTATAAGTATCCATTGTGTGCACACACACAATATGCATACCAACTATGCTCGCATACCAACTATGCTCTGTGCATCTCAAAATGCTTTCTTTTTTGGTATAGCTTTATCATTCTTTATTTTAATCTACAGAACATATTCACTGTTGCATGATCAAGGTTTCACGGTGTGTAAATAAATGTGTCATACTTTGAAGAATCTGTTTTGTTTAAACATGTATGCCTGAGGGAGATTTTTTGAATGTGTTTTGTTTTACGGATTGACAATAACATTTGCAACACATACCAACACAATACATAATTTTGCAACCTTATGTGTGTTTATCTTTAAGCAAAATCATCAATCTCAGAAATATTGTAAACTTGTACCATTCTTTGGTGCGTCACCAGATGTCTGTTAAATTAACCCATATAAACTTAACATTGACTTTATCAAGATAACACTCAAAGTTGCAGACTAACTTACTACACACCTACAGCCAGTAACAAACAAACTCTTTATACAAAAAAAAGTTGTTTCAAGTATGGGGTGGGTTCAGTATACGTTTTGCTCAGTATACAAAAAAAAGTGTGTGTGGGGAGGGGGGGGGGGGGGTATCTATGTGATACACTAACAAGTAATACTTTCAAAACATGGTGATACTATAAATTTTAAGACTGAAATCAACCATGTCCATCACTCTGAATTCACCTTGTTCGGCCTCAGCTGTTTCATCAGCAACAAAGTCTCTGTACAGATTTGTCTCAAGTAGAGCAAGTTTGAAATGGTTGTCAAAGAACTGCTGCAACTTCTCAACCATTGATGTGATGAAATCATCATCTTTTGGAATTTCCAGTATCACCAGGTCTTTGAAAGTGTACACTACAAAGTATGCTAACTGTGCTCCTACACACATCTGGCCTTGAACTTGGTAGAAATAGTCATGCGACTTTTTCAGTTTGTAGCAGCCTTACTTTTTTTTCTAGGTATGGAACATTGTTCTCTGAAATGGGTAGATCTCTTGCACTGAAGGGGCATTTCACTTCCACCACTGACTGCGACCCACCCTCTTCTTCAATAATAGCATCTGGTGACGCCCCCAAGAATGGATAAGTTTTACATACATACAAACCACAGACACTGATCGTCTTCTCTGTGGCTGCCGCAAATTTGTGTAGGGCTTTAAATTCGTATTTCTGTCCGTGTTTGATTGAGGGTGCATTGCATGTTGGCTGTCTGTATGTCCATTTTTTTGCTAGAGCTGTGATGTCACTTCTACTTGTTAACTTACACACACGGCCAAAGTTTGAGGATTGTAGCCTCCTGGTCCTCTCTGTAGCCCACATCAGCGTCAATTTCAACATCAACAATGTAATTAACTTGCGTCTTCATTTGTGCCTGACATTTAGATTTGATAAAAAAATTATTAGAGTGTCCAGGTGCAAATCTACAATGGGTCAGGTACCTTTCCTTGTACATGACCTTTGCAATGGAGGTCAATTTTGCTCCGTTGTGGGACAGGTAGGCAGCCACACCTCTCTCTGTGATGATTGGTATCGGGGAGCCCAGGTTGATGTCCTTGTAGAGACTGCTGTCAGGCACTGTCATTGCCTACTCCTTCTCCAGGGTTGTTGTCCTGCCAAAATTGCTGTTTCTTGCGTATGCTTCCAGTCTGGAAAAAAAGAAGATTTAATTAATACAGTATTTTGATACAAATGGAAGCAAAGTACATAGCTGTAATTTTGTTCTCTGTCAGACAGCACAAAAACACATATATTTTATTATGATCATTACTCTTTCAGTTTTATAACAAGCTGCACTGTTGAACTTTCACACCAAAAACAAACGGTTTCCAAGTTGTTTTTTGCAGTTACAAAGTTCACCCCACCCCACTTCATCCCCGGCCTCTCTCTCTCTCTCTCTCTCTCGCCAAAATTGTTTATCAATCTCAACAGTGAATGCAGTGGGATGGGAAGTTGAGATAGATCTAGCTTGATCTAGCTTGTCTCCCACTCGCTGCCCAATTTCTCCGGTCTTTGCTTCTGTTTCCATACTGTCTACTGGGTGTTCGTTGAATCCCTTTCTTTCATAATACATTGATTTCACCTGAAAATGTTTACAACACAACGCGATTTAAAGCAGAATCAGAATGAGAAAGGCAGCGATAGTTTGTCTTGTGCCTGTAGCAGACGACTAGCCGAGATAAACAAATGAGTTTTCTTTCACTTACCTCTCCACAAGATCTTGTTTACGCCCGTCAATTTTGGCTCCTCGTTTCCTACACTCATCCCGAAGATCAGAAAGCTGCATGTCGCCGAATTTCTTCATCTTTGCGCGTAAAAAATCAGCTGCAAAAGTTGTTTTGTAGAACGTGAGCCTAGCAAGCAGGAAGTTAGATTTGGCCCCAGTTTACCGCAGCGCCGCCACGCGGTGGCAAAGGGAGAGAAAAACGGCTAAGCTGCTCATTGAGTGAGTTAAATTTGTCCGTCGAAGAGGTGATCAACATTATAAAAAGTCTTGATATTAGTAAAGCATGCGGCCCAGACCACGTACATAATAGGCTACTTAAAGCAGCAATCAGCGTTATTTCACAACTTACAGCGCTGTTTAATCGTTGCCTGAACGAAGGACAATACCCTATCTTATGGAAATATGCACATGTTACTCCGATATTTAAAAAAGGATCCAAAATGTGCTGTTTGAATTATAGACCTATATCATTGTTAAGCTGCGTGGGGAAAGTGTTTGAAAAGTGTGTCCACAACCATATTTTTAATTTTGTGAAGCTGAATAACATAATAACGCCTGTGCAATCTGGTTTCATACCAGGTGACTCGACTGTAAACCAATTACTCTGCACCTACAATGATCTATGCATAGCTGCTGATAAGGGACTCCCAACACCAGCCATTTGTTTTATATATCAAAAGCCTTCGACCGTGTGTGGCATAAAGGCCTATTGTACAAATTAGAGGCCATTGGCATAAGAGGACGCTTATTATGTTGGATTAGAAGTTATTTAAATGATCGATCACAGAGTGTTGTTGTTAAAGGGCACATGTCGGCCCCACAGACTGTACCAGCTGGAGTTCCCCAGGGATCTGTGCTGGGGCCACTATTGTTTTTGATATATATAAACGATATTGTCTCAAATGTTCAATCCACTGTAAAATTGTTCGCAGATGACACAAGTATGTACCTGTCAATGAACGATTCCCAATTGCGTAGGGACATTTTGAACTCGGATTTACAGGAATTAAGTATATGGGCCAATGACTGGAAGGTAAAATTTAATAATGGAAAAACTGAACTGTTAAATTTTAAACGACGTGATAGTGATTTTGATTGTTTGACATTTAATGACATGGATGTTCAGGACACTGCCCACCACAAATGATTGTAAGTGGAATGTTCATAGTAACAGTATTGCAAGAAAAGTAATGTTATTGATTAACTGTTTGACATTTTACAAGCACAGGTTTAGTAGAAAATCTTTAGAAATTATGTATAAATCTTACATATTACCACACTTTGATTACGCCGATGTCGTCTGGTACAGTTGTACAGAAGGGCTATCAAACATTTTGGAACAGCTACACCTTGAGGCCTTAAGGGTAATTGTCGGAGCAGTTAAAGGAACAAGCCACCAAAAATGATATGACGAATCAGGCTTCAGTAGTTTAAAACTAAGACGGGAAAGACATAAATTAATTTTGTATCACAAAATGGTACACGGGAAATGTTCACAGAACGTAGCTGATTTATTGCCTCCTCTTGTCTCGACTGTAAACCCCTATCATAGACGAAACCCACTTGAACGGGTCGTACCACCACACAGAACTGAACTGTATAACAAGTCATTTGTTCTCAGCACTACCCGAACATGGAATTCTCTACCAGACAATATCAAATCAACAAAATCAATTAGCCAGTTTAAACATTTTCTAGGTCGTTCAGATAGTAAAGTTCCTCCTCAATATTATTGTGGTAAGAGAAAAGAAGGAATTATACACTGTAGATTAAGATTAGAAATGAGCGATTTAAATGATGATATGACGAAACGCCACTTAAGTGATAACCCGACTTGTGAGTGCGGATATCGTAACGAAGATGTTGAACATTATTTATTATTGTGTAGCAATTACGATGATGTCCGAAGGCTAACAATACACACATTACCGAATGATCATCAAAATGTACAATGTTTATTATTTGGTCTGCCAAACCTACGTCTTACCGAAAACATTGAAATATTCGAAAAGGTACATAGTTTTATAAGGTTAAGTGATAGATTTTGATTACCCAGTGGTCACCATGTTAATGATCCAGTATCTGATTATTGGTAGGTCATGTTGTTTAACGAATTTACTGAAAGTCAAGCTTGAGTGAATCTTGCTTAAGCTTTTTCTGTGTATTCACATGACTAACCTCAGCTTAATTAGTTTGGACAACACTTTGGACGAAATTATTGCTGCTGCAGAAACATTTAATTGGCAAGTCTGTGACAGTCATCGTCTCTCTGACCCCCTCCCCTGTATACCCACCTTACCGACTCATATCTCCCCGATACTTTTGTTGTTATATTTTTTCTTCTTTTTTATTGTAAAAAATGTATCTTGTCTGTTTTACATTTCTAACAAGGGTATGAGCAATTCTCTGACCTCGACATCACGTGAAATAATAATTCCTATCTATATGTACATATTTTTAACCACACTTAATATAAGCTTAGCTTGTTGTGTGGTCACAAATGTCTATATCGCATATACATGCCACCCTGTATTTCTTTAATAAAATCTTGTTTAAACCAAATGGCGGGGTAAAAAACGGTCATACACGTAAAATTCCACTCGTGCAAAAAAACACGAGTGTACGAGGGAGTTTCAGCCCACGAACGCAGAAGAAGAAGAAGTATCAAAACACTGTTCATATTTGTGTGTAGGTTGTAGTCATCACAACTAATCGCATGTTGGCTTTTGTTTCAGAAAGGAGGATACGCTACAACAAGATCGACGCTATGTCACATATGCCTTAGGCACATGACGACTTCCGAATTTAGATCCACTCGGCATGGTGACAAGCCTTGATGAAAAGTGTAAGACTGAGGACAGCAGTGGAAAAAGTCGCCACATGGCAGGTACCTATTGCTTAGTGTCTGCAGTGCAAAAGACAGATAAGCTGATGGTAGATTTCCAAATGAACACAGTACCCTAAGATCTACTGCTTATTTACGACGGGCAAGCTACGGTCCAGGGCAGAGAACACTGCAGTGTTGTAATCCAACTCTTCATTTGGTTCAGGAAAGGACGTCCTTACAAATTAACATTACAACTCTCTGATACAAAGACATAGTGCATAGTGTACTCTAAACAAGAGGTTGTGCTACCACGGGAACATCCCGATAATTGAGTGGGACAAGATTAAAAAGCTTTCCAGGGCTGCAGTGAGGAAGTATATGTTTTTTCTGTCATTGACCTTACAAGCTTTCACACAGCCAGTATATGAGAGATAATGGTCTTCTTGGTGACCGTTCATGCCCAAGCACGCGGAGCTGGTTGCTAGCAGGACAACGTGTCACTGGAACATATCATAGACTTCAGAGTGCGAGGACCAGGGAAAGAAACCTCATGTGAACCTGTCTGAGTGTGACCATCGTGACGCCCATATCTTTAACTCTTAGTCGTATGACAATTCTAAGAATATATTATATGATACGCAAGCTCTAGATAAGCTTTGTAGATAAGCTTTGCCATGATAAATGTGACCCTCCACCATGGAATCTCTTCTTCTTCTTCTTCTTGGCGTTCGCAGAGGTTACACGATCAGTCCAGCACTGGTGATAAATGTTGTCGTTTTCTCCAACTCCTGTCGACTGCCATATAGTTTGGTCTGCAAGGGAGTTGGTGACGGCCACACTTCTTTTCGTTCCTCATCTAGTAAGGGACATCGCTGTAAGATGTGTTCCGCTGTTTGGTCTTCTTGACCGCAGGCACAGGTTGGTGATGGCGCCAGCTTGAACTTTTGGTTCATGTGAGCATTGAGCCTGTTGTGGCCAGTACACAGCCTGATGAGGTTGACTTGCTGCTCTCTGGACAATGTGTGGTAGTCATCTCTGTTTGTCCTTGGCCTCATCAATGCCTTGATGATTTTCTTCTGCTCACTAAAGCTGACACTGTTTTCAGGTTGGTCTTCCACGGCTCCTTCTTTCGCCAGCTCATCTGCCCTTTCATTTCCTGGTATCCCACAGTGTGCTGGTATCCACTGGAGGACAACTCTTCTGGTTTGTCTGACCATTTGTAATGCTTTGGCCAGCTGTGGGAGTTTGTCGTTCTCTAGTGCCTGAAGGACTGAAAGGGCGTCCGAGAGGAAGACAACTTGGTAGCAAGGGTCTGCGGAGTCCTGAACCAAGGAGGCGGCCTGCATGAGAGCTTCTGCTTCTGCTTTATAGTTTGTGCAGTGTTTGCCAGTGGCAACGCTGGATGTAGCTGTGTGTCCCCCAGGGGACTGGATCAGGATGCCAGCACCTCCATTGAGCACGGCGTTAGTTGCTGATCCATCGGTGTATACATGGATCCACGCCTCTTTTGGGTACTGTTCGTCGATCAGGGCTAAGGTGAGTGCCTGTCGAGCTGTGTCATTCTGATCTTCTCCTGAGGTAACATATGGAACACTGGTGCAGATCTGGATGCCTGGTTTCTCTGTTGCCGTGGGGGTTTCCTCTTCTTCTTGAGTCAGAGGTAGAGTGTTATGTGGGAGGACTTCCCTGTACTGTCGAGAAAGTCTCTTGCTCTCGTGTACAAAACTGCTCCGTTTGAGCCGGTTCTTGGAATGAGTCGCATGTCACCTTTGCATGATTTTCATATTTTTACATTTTCCTAAAGAGTTGTTTATGCTCTATCCAGTGGTGAAAACCGTTTTAAAAAGGAGCGACAACTTTTCGAGTTATAAGCCTGTGACTAAGGTGACTCTCACACTGTTACCAGACACCCCCGGACTTATATTAAGCCTAGCGCAGAACCGCGTGAAGTGACATGCGACTCATTCCGTGGTGGAGGGTCACAATTATGCTGATGCAGTTTTAAAAGTGTTTCTGTGTGTGCGTGCGTGTTTGTGCGGTCTTGTGTGTGTGTGTGTGTGTGTGTGTGTGTGTGTGTGTGTGTGTGTGTGTGTGTGTGTGTGTGTGTGTGTGTGTGTGTGTGTGTTGCACAAAATCTCCTTCAGGGACAACTACACCAACAACAAATACCGTCATTTTATCCGTTTGCCTTCTTTTGAACATTAAACAAGGAGTAGATATGATGCGTTAGTTTTAACTCTGTGTGTGTGTGTGTGTGTGTGTGTGTGTGTGTGTGTGTGTGTGTGTGTGTGTGTGTGTGTGTGTGTGTGTGTGTGTGTGTGTGTGTGTGTGTGTTGCACAAGATCTCCTTCAGGGACAACTACACCAACAACAAATACCGTCATTTTATCCGTTTGCCTTCTTTTGAACATTATACAAGGAGTAGATATGATGCGTTAGTTTTAACTGTGTGTGTGTGTGTGTGTGTGTGTGTGTGTGTGTGTGTGTGTGTGTGTGTGTGTGTGTGTGTGTGTGTGTGTGTGATTGAGTTTGTGTTACTGTTTGTCGATTTATTACGAGAGCCTTGAAGGCTTCGCCTCTTGTTTGCTCTATATACGCGAGTGCTTAAACGGAATACACCTTAGAAATCAAACACATATTCATTTGCAAACTATTAAGGGTATCTGAAGATCTGATTTGTAGAATAATTGTCGTTAATTGCAATAAGAGTGAATCCGCACACATCCCCAATAACACAAATGGGACTGGGTGGCCGAGTGGTAACGCATTTGCGCTCGTAATCGAGAGGTTGCGTGTTCGACCCTGGGTCAGGCCGCTATTTTCTCCCCCCTTTCCTAACCTAGATGGTGGGTTCAAGTGCTAGTCTTTCGGATGAGACGAAAAACCGAGGTCCCTTCGTGTACATTATATTGGGGTGTGCACGTTAAAGATCCCACGATTGACAAAAGGGTCTTTCCTGGCAAAATTGTATAGGCATAGATAAAAATGTCCATCAAATACCCGTGTGACTTGGAATAAAGGCCGCGAAAGGTGAATGCTCGCCTAACAGGTTTGAGGTTTGCTGGTCGATGTGAATGCGTTATATATTGTGTGTAAAAAAATGTTTGTTTGTATGTTTGTCTGTAAAAAAAATTCCATTTCACACGGCAGAAATTAATATGTAAAGCGCGGAGAGCACAGTTAATTGTGGTTCGCGCTATATAAGCTCACCATAATAATAATAATAAAAATAAGTATAGTCATAATTATTTGTAGTCAGTCATTTGTACTGATCCAGGAAATCTGGCGGAGAAAGGGAATCAATATCAATCAATGAAGAACACACTGGTCTGATCACGTCGTGTTCCCTTCACATTAAGCAGATAATATAGCTCTCCAACTTAAGAAGAGCCGCCCAAATTGTATCCTACATGCTGAGAGAGACTACGTGTGTATATCATGTAAATGAGGTCGTGCCAAACCACTCTATCAGGGACCGTATTTTCCACTATTCATGATGTCTTAGCCACCAGACAGACGTCATTCTGGTTTGACGTAAAATATTTTAGGAGGCTCTGGGGAAGATGCACGTTCCATAGGAAGCATCTTGAACTTGGGCGCTTTGACAGCAAGACGCTGGGAGCAAAAGACACGCAAGTGCCTGATGCAGGATAAACAGAAAACTACTGCTAGCTTTAAGAGACAAGCAAAGTACAGACCCGAGGTTTCTAGTTCCGACATCTTTACTCTCGAAGACGACAAGGAAAAACAACTCATGACAGAGGCGGAGCTGCCTGCAGCCTAGCCTCCTATGCGTATATACGACGGCCAACTGAGAGGTACCACAAAGGAATAAATTCAGACATTCAAAACGTAGGGTACGTTCGTATGAAGACTCCATTCATGCAAAATATTACGTATTTTCACCAGTTAGTTTGTGTGCCTTGGTTTCTTAAAGCACCATACCCCACCGTTTACCTCACAATGCAGAAAACTAACAAAGAGCAGTGATGCAAATTTTGCGAAGAAAATATTTTGCCCACTGTAAATTCATGACTTGATATAAACGTGTGTCAGGGATCCCCCGCGGCCCTTCATACACCACAGTAATAAAATGGTCAGCTGCATTTAGGCTTGAAAGGACAGCCGTTTAAGATGACACACTGTGTGGAAGACCACCAACGGTCACAACTCATGAAGCCTTTGATGCTGTCTGCGCACTGATGATGCAAAATTAACCAATGAGCATATATTACATTGGTGATACACTTGGCATCTCACATGAGAGAGTTTGGAGTATTCTCTACAGACAACTGTCCATGAAGACAATTTAAGCTACTTAGGTCTTCAAACTTCTACCCGAGAACAGAAGCACTTAATATATAACATGGCACGTGACATTTTACGCTTATTTGAAGCAGTTCCAGCGGATTTTTTGTCCCGAATTGTTTCTGTTGAGGAAACTAGGGTACATTACTTTCAACCTGAAACCAAGCAGCCGTGTATGTAGAGGGGTCACGGAGGTATATTCCATACTAAAGAAGGTGAGGGTCTTCCACCTGAAAAAGGTGATGACATCAAGGGTTTGAGACGCAGATTTGTTTTCCTGTTGGACTAATTTCAAAAAGATGAAACAGTAACCAGTGAATTCTATTCCATACTTCAGAGACAACTAAGGAAGCATATCAAGGCACATCGAGGAACGCTCCACGAAGGGGTTTTTTTTCCCGTTAAGACAGCGCCTCTGCCCGAAAGTCCTTGGTTTCCATGGCAACAAAACATCAACGCGGCTTGGAGATCGTTAACCATCCGCTGCATCCGCCAGATTTGACATCCTCCAACTGTCATATGTTTACAAACATGAAGAAATACCTCAGTGGTGAGGACTACGTAACGGACAATGACGTCATGACTGTCTTTTGGGACTTCCGGAAATGGACCTGAACCCATCAACATACCCTTTCTTTCAACAAGTTAGCTTGGTAACGAAACAGAGTACAATTACACATTAACATGCTTCCATTTGAAACTTCGAGGTCTTCATCGGGGATTGACGCCCGACAAAAGCTAATTGAAGCCCGACGGAGCGAAGCGACGGAGGGCTTCAATTAGACTTTGGGAGGGCGTCAATCCCCGATGAAGACCGAGAAGTTTCAAATGGAAGCATGTTAATGTTATTGTAATTCAATCTGACGACGATCTCTTTCCTGCTTTCATGCGGTTGTAAACAGACATAATTGGTTCTGTTCTGTTCACACACTACTTTCAGTCCACCTACCTGCAAGGGTCAAGTCCCAAGAAATATGTCTCTGTATTCCTATCGTATCACTCTGCTCCTGTTTTGTTTTCTTTCACACACATTTTCACTTCTTTTTTGACGGGTTTCTGGACAGCAAACTCTAAAACAAATTCTTTTCATCACAAAAGCGATCTTTGGAATTGACTGACGTAGTCCGGAAGATTTCATGCATCAACTTACGTCACGTATTCGACGTCATCACTTCGCATACCTTATGGTCTCGGTATTTCGTTGGCCTTCATATTTCCTACTTGTAAAATGACCCTCAAAGCTAACCGAGACTAGTTGAGGTTGTATCAATGCGCCTCGCCAGCAGGTTGTTAATGGATTTTTTAGCGAGTGGTTATCGACAATTAATGACCGGTAATTTTTAATGAGTTGGGGCATTCTGACCAATCACAGGATCTGTTTCATTAAAACGCAAACTTGATTGAATTACAACAAAGAATAAAACAATGCAAATTAAAAACAAAACTTTATACACTTTCTTGAAACCTACTGTGATTTAAAAAAAACAGAACAAAATTCGAACATGTTGATAACAATAAGCAAACAACCATCTGGCAAACCACACTACTCAAAAAAAAAAAATCAAAAAAATTGCATACGTAAGGGGGGACACAATTTGTTTTCAATTAAGCTGATCTTTTTTGGGTCAGAATGTATTAGGTATGACTTCCTCATCAGAGACATATGCATGTTATCAAAATCTAATGTGCCGTTGTTATGGGGACGTTCGAATATTGCTGCCAAATATGACATCTTCAAACGACCAAAACAACTGCGTAACCCCTGGGTGTAGGAACATTCTGATTGCAGCTTTGTGTTCAAAAAAGAGCAACTGAATTTTTACAGAAGGATTTGCTCGTTACAGGATCTTAGGTTTGTCTAAATGGTTCTGCATTAAACGTGATTAAACGAGACACATATTACGTTTAAAATCCATCTAAGTCAAAGAAGACAAAGGCCATCAACAAATGCTTTTGTTACATTTGGTTTAAACATAAGTTTATTTTAACAAAGGTTACAATCATGACATGTATACAAAGTTCACAGAAACAGCAACAAGCTAGAAGCTTATAGTGGTGTTCCTGCATGACATTACAACATAAGGCGGTAACGGGTGAAAAATTTGTCTCAATAAACCAAATCTATTAATAACGTAATGAACGTTGCATAATGATTATAAAGAAAGACAGTAAAGGAAGGAAGGAGGGAAAGAAGATGAATAAAAGAAGAGGGATGGGTAGGAGATGTGCAGAAGTTTAAGTTGTTGTCCGGCTTGTAGAGCATTTATTCTGACTTACCCAAAGCGGCCTGAACGTTCAATGAACGAGTGTACGGTGGAAACAATTTTCCTGTTCAAATCTAAAGAATACTGTCTGTCTCCGTTTAAAAGGTGGGGGAGGTGAATTGTGTGATTAGGGAGGGTATGTATAGTTTCTTGACGTGCTTCGCGATAATTTGGACAATCGAATATGAAGTGTTGTACGGATTCGGACGGGAATCCACAGTCACAAGATGCATCTGTAGCAACGTGACGTCTCACTAGATCGTTATTGAGATCACTTATATATAACCTGAGCTTACAGTGAATTATTTGTGACATGCGATCTCCAGAATAAAAATAACACGGCGGACTTAAATCGTTTTTTGACAAAAAGTGCTTAAATTCACTTAGGGAATCACTAAGTTTTATATAGTCTGGTAAAAAATTCCAGAGTTGTGTAGTAGATGGGAGAAATGAGTTTCTATATAATTCAGTTTTAAACGATGGAACTTTCCTGTCTAGAGGTCTGCGCCGGTGATATGGGTTATTAGTTGATATCAATGGTGGCAATATCGCTAATAAGTAGTTTGGCACCTTGCGGTGAACGATCTTGTGAAATAATATCAATTTATGACGTTTTCGCCTCTCTAGTAATGAAATAAAGCCTGACTCATCGTACAATTTTTGATGGCTTGTACCGCGGACTGCTCCAACAATGGTTCGAATTGTATCTAAGTGAATACTTTCGAGCTCGGTGGCTAACTCCTTAGGGCAGTTGTCCCAGAGAACATCAGCATAATCAAAATGTGGCAATATGAAGGATTTATACATTGTTTCTAAAGCTTTTCTGCCTAGTCTATATTTATAAGATCGTAAGCAAGCTACTAGCGTACGGCATTTTGCTATAACAGATTTAATATGTAACTCCCACTTACCGTTATTCTGAATAATAATACCAAGATGTTTATGACTTTCAGTTTCTTGTAAAATTGTGCCACCGAAGTTCAAAGGGATGTAATCTAGATTCCTTTTCCTGCTTATATTCAGAAGTTTTGTTTTACTTTGATTAAATTTAACTTTCCACTGACTAGCCCACTGGTCGATTTTTTCAAGATCTGAGTTAAAAATATCTGTTCGCATCTGAGAATTTTCCAGGCTTAAATACATACTTGTATCGTCGGCAAACAGTTTAATAATGGATTCAACGTTATCAACTATGTCGTTAATGTAAACCAGAAAAAGGAGAGGTCCTAGAATAGAGCCTTGTGGAACGCCTGTTTGCACAGGTAAGTAGCTAGACATACTTCCTTTAAGCACCACTGCTTGTTTTCGATCAGTTAAATAGTTTTGCAACCAATTAAACATCTGACCTCGAATCCCTAGTGCAAATAACTTTCTCAAAAGACCTTTGTGCCAGACTCTGTCAAATGCTTTGGAAATGTCGAAAAAGATTGCCTGGACAGTAATGCTGTCGTCGAGTGACTTGCAAAAGTCGTTATATAGGCATGTTAACTGGTACACAGTGGAGTCACCGGGAATAAAACCAGACTGGGAAGGTGTGATTATGTTATTCGATACAAAATAATCAAACACATGTTTCTGAACACATTTTTCAAGGACTTTACCTACGCAGCTTAAGAGTGAGATGGGACGATAATTTGAACAGTCTCCTTTATCCCCCTTTTTAAATATGGGTGTTATGTGTGCTGTTTTCCATATGCTTGGAAATACGCCCTCATTTAATGATCTTGTAAATAAAATAGATAGAGGTTCTGCTATTATAGGTAAACTTGCAATAAGAATCTTATTATGAATTTTATCAGGCCCGACAGCTTTAGATGTATCAAGACTTTCTATTACACTTTTCACTTCTTCAGAAGTCACGACCATATCGTCGACAAAAAAATCAGCATTATCTATATCGGGAACATTATCGTCTGTGTCGTTTATTTCTGATTGTTTAACAAAAGACATATTAAATAATTCAGCCTTTTCCTGGTCTTCAAAATAGGTTTTACAATCAACTGTTAGTGGCGGGATTTCGTTTTGGTCTGAGCCTTTCTTTGCCATAAACCTGTTAACTAACTTCCACCACTGCTTCTGACCAAATTTCTTTGGATCAAATGGGACCGGTCTAGTTCCTCTAAGTATTGTTTCTTTCGCGTTCGAATAGCATCTGTGTATTGGTTCCTTATCTTACGAAAGAGTTCCCAAGCTTGTGGTGTGTCTACATGCACAGCAATAGTATGAATAAATCTTTTTCGGTCTTTTAATTTCAAAATATATGATGTGATCCAGGGTGTGTCTCCCTCCCGAATGGTGACTTCCTTGACAGGCAAGCAGGTTTTCACGATCGAATACAACTGCTCCGAAAAAAGAGAAGCTGCGGTATGAATATCTTCTAAAGTCACTATGTTTGACCAATCAATTTTCTGTAACTCAACTATTAACTTTTGACCGTCTAGTTTGCTATAATCTAAAATCGTTCTTTTTGAGTGTGATCTTTTCTTCAAATGATGCTTTAAATAAACGACTGGTACGGAGTGATCACTACAAATGGGAGGAATAACTTCTACTTTATCAACAATGTCAGTGCTTGGGGTAATAATCAGGTCGATACAGGTGGACGTATCTTCAGTTATCCGTGTGGGACTTGTAACTAGTTGCTTTAAGCTATTCAGATACAAAATGTCTGTGAGTTGCTTTGGTGGGTTGTCATTAAAATCGGAATTAAAATCACCAAGAATTATGAATTTGTGAGGGGTGGCCATAACTTGTTTAATAGAAGAATCGATCAGTTGCCAATAAGCAACAGGGGCACTAGGAGGCCGGTAAAACGAGCCTATCAATATAGTTTCTTGATTCAATTTGGTTTCGATCCATGTGGCTTCAAGGTTAGGAATCAAAAGATCTGTTCTCTCTTTACAGCATAAGTAATCTTTAACATATATTGCCACACCACCGTGTGCTCCGTCTGGTCTGTCTCTCCGCACAAGTGGATGGAAACCATTAATATTAAATTGGTCTTGCATCTTACCAGCAGGTAACCAAGTCTCAGATAAAGTTACTATGTCAAAATCTCTAATTTCACTTTCCACAATATCAAGTTTGTTCCTCAAACTTCTGGTGTTTAAGTGTGCTACTATAAGTTCACCTTTTTCTAACGGAGAAACTGGTCCCGGATTCGGATTAATGTCCCCACATAACATCAGTTTCAAGACTAAAAAAACTAATATTACAAAACAAAACAGCGTACTTATAGGAATCGAGCGTACTTCACGGTTGCTAGTATTTACTGAGTTCTTTTCAGAGTTATTTTGTCGCGATTCGTTGGGACTGTAACTATAGACGAAGTGTAGAGACCATAATACAATAGCTAAGTTCACACCATTTCCTCTTCTAACAACTATGGCTATTGCTATACAAGCATCAAGAACATTGTAAAATAATACTTTCTGTGAGAGAGTTGCCGCCTTGGAACAGAAACCACCGATTCTAGCCCTGGAAGTTAGAAAATCAACAGGCATTTAGGTAATGACATCTCTGAAGTACATGCTTAAAATCCAGGGCCGAAACGGTGGTACTCTACCCCACGCCGAACAACGGGAAAAGTGGCTGCACAAGGGACAGAGGCTAGCTCTCACATAGCCTCTGGGGAAACAGAGCATGACTTTATACAGAACACAAGTAAGAAGGAGAGTAAGGAAGAATAAAGAATAAATGTGTTTTCAAGACAAAGTAAAGTAAATGGATACGAAGGTGATATGATTATCGGGTAAGTGAATAGGTCACACGGATGGCTGTGAAGACATTCTACGTCAAATACACAATATTGCATGTGTTATACAGCAGGGTGAAATATGAGTAGCATTTGAATTAGGCACAGCTATGTACAGGGTGACACAAAAAAAACAGAGCCCACCAAAAGTTTAATATTTTCTGAAATAATCAGCCGATTCTTTTATTTTTTCAGGTGAGCCAAGCTGAAATGATGTTCTAACAGCCCACCAAGTTTGAGCTTCAAGATGTCATGGACAACGGAGCATAAGACATTTATAGTCGAGGCCTATTTTCGGTCGAATTCTATCCAGACTGGTCAGCCGCAGATGTGGGATCGCTCTTACAGCTGCTGTTATTGCTGCCTTAAGATCAGGGATGGTGTGGGGGTTGTTGCCATATACCCTGTCCTTGAGGTACCCCCACAGATAAAAATCTGGGGGGTTCAAGTCCGGTGAATAGGGGGACCACTCTGGGTCACATCTGCGGCTGACCAGTCTGGATAGAATTCGACCGAAAATAGGCCTCGACTATAAATGTCTTATGCTCCGTTGTCCATGACATCTTGAAGCTCAAACTTGGTGGGCTGTTAGAACATCATTTCAGCTTGGCTCACCTGAAAAAATAAAAGAATCGGCTGATTATTTCAGAAAATATTAAACTTTTGGTGGGATAGATCTGTTTTTTTTGTGTCACCCTGTACATTATTTTGAATATTAAAGTATTAAAGTATTAACACAAGAGTTGGACGATGTGGTGTAAGTTAAGTTGATGTAGCCGGTACGATCATGAAAAATGAGAAGGTAAAACGAAGTGACCATGGCAAGGGTGAAGACATATAATCAAAAGTATTATGCATTCACTATAATACTATACATACGTGTATTACAACGATGTTGACAAAGCTTTGGATACATTACATGTTAACAGTGGTTTGACACGGCAAAGTCGAATCTAAGTATTTAAAGCAATGAAAAGATTCGCACGCGGGCATGCGTCGAAACACGACACTTACCCCCTGTCGTTCACATGCACACACACACACACACAACTCACTCGCACACAGACATACACACACACACACACACACACACACACACACACATACACACACGTACACATACCCACGCACACATAACACTACCCCCACCCAATCATCCACGCACACACGCACACAAACGCGCGTGCGCGCACACACGCTCCACCCCCACAAACACACACAAACGTACACACGCTGGCACTCACACACACTCACAAACACACACACGTATCCACTCACACTCGGCGCACGTACACATACTATACGTATCATCAGTTCCAATATTTGGGGTGCGCATACACTTGTACCATAAAGCAAGACTGGTGTCAGTTCAGTTTCTTGGCACAGTGGCACGTACTAACGCGTGGTCAGAGTGGAGAATGCGCGCTCTATACACTGACCTGGGCAGGTGAGGGGAGTGGGGGAGGGGTTACAGGTATGATTCACAGGCACATGCACATTGACTATGAGAAATGGTGTGATTGTGACAAGATGTACACTTCAAAACATGTGCAGCGTAAAGTTCAGTATTTGTCTCTTTATGTATTGTATTCTTCATTTTCCTGCACACACACACACTCTCACACACACACACACACACATTGTTACATTTGAGAATAACGTCTGAAGTAACACCATGCAACTTGTCAAGGCTGCATCATGTTTAACCTCACTATCCCCCTCTCTCATGGTCAATTAGGTATGTTAATCTTGCAAAATGAACCATTAATATTTACGTGATTGTGTGATAAAGAAGAAACAAGTCGCGTAAGGCGAAATTACTACATTTAGTCAAGCTGGCGAACACACGGAATGAAACAGAACGCACTGCATTTTTTCACGAAGACAATACAGCTTCGTCAATCCCCACGACAAGGAAATCGCTCATATTTCACGTGCAAAACGAATTGAAATTGATAAAGCCCGAATAGTGCTGTAGCGTAATGCGCTAAGCAGAAAAGCGCGCTTTTCTGTATTCTTTTTAACTTTCTGAGCTTTTTTTGTCGAAACATAACATATCTGTATGTGTTTGGAATCAGGAAACAATAGAAATTAAGATGAAATCATGTTTGGATCGATTACTGCAATTCTAATGTTAATAAGTATTTTAAGATTTTTTAATGACGAAACTTATTAATACATTTTTAAGATTCAAAGCTGAAATGCAATACCATAGTTTGGGCTTCGTCGATGATTGCTTGACCAAAATGTCACTCAATTTGATCAAAAAATGAATGTGTGACAGTGCCGCCTCAACAAAAAGCCGGATATGACGTCATCAAAGGCATTTATCAAAACAATTAGAACAAAACCGTCTTGGGATATCATACTCAGGAACCCTCATGTACAGTTTCATAAAGATTGGTCCGGTAGTTTTCTCTGAATCCCTCTACACATACACCCACACATATGAGATTTGTAGCCCTCAAACGAGTGAGGTCATTGAAACTCACTGTTTCTGGAATGTTTCACACAGATCACCATTCCATGTGTTCCTCACATGTCTGTGCACAAGGGGGAAGCTGTGCAATTTTGGTACAATGAAAGACAGGATGATAAGTGACAAGATCGTGTTCTCCGTCACCGGCAAAGTGCAAGAGTTACTTCTTCGGGAAAGACAGCTAATAGCACTGCAATTATCAGCGTGATTTAACGATCTACCCCGACAAAAATATGCACAGAATAAGATGTGTCTAATTACTGAGAACAATCATTTTTAAAGCAGAAAATGTCAAAATAAACTCGATTCAAACGTGGCGATTTTTCAAATTCCAGTTTTACTGATACAACACACAGGTTGAAATTCGGTTTCTGCCTAATTGTATTATTTCAGTAATAAAACAAAAATCCGAGTGCATGCTAGCAACAAGAGAGCCAGAATTGAAGCTAACTAATTACCTTAGGTTATAACAAGCAATTTGTTATAATGATAATGTTCTTTCTGAAATTGGATTACATTTTTCCTAGTTTACGTCTAATTTTCTTCTATTACTCTTAGCATCGACTTGTCTGAGGCCGAAATTAACCGTTGAAAGTGCCCAAAAACTGTATTCACATTTGGAGAAATAACCTGGCTTTTACTGACATGTCTTGGTTTGTACACTGAAGGCGTGTTTTTTTGACGTTACCTTTATACGTCACCCTACCCCCCTAAAACACGTGACGTGTAAAACACAAGTTCCCTCAAAATGCCTTGGGATTGAGCCTTTATTATATTTATGTTTAATTGGTCAGAATTTCAACAGCCAGAAAGCACTCTGTAGTTTTAAAAAAAACGTCATGCGTATGACGTCACAACAGGTTGTCATGAGTATATATGCACACATTAAGCCCTCGTTAAGCACTCGCGCATGCTAACAATCAAAAACAACCCCGGTAGAAGCTGTTTCAAAGCAAATAGACATGAGTACAAGTACTTCGGTGTTATAGGAGAGGTTGAAGCTTAATTTCAGCCAGGAAACTGAGAACTGACTCATTGAAGATGAAGTCATAGAACAGCAGGTGCTTCACACTGAATCAGAATTCCAACTCTCTTTGTATTCAGTGCTAGATTTTGTTGTGACAATTTAACATAATCCATAATGACATACGATATTTGTAATGTACTTTGACAATCACATAGGCGCTCTTTTAATTTAATATTCCTGATTTTTCTTTTATATCTCTCCTTTCTCTTCTAATGTCTCACAATTGTTTTCCTCTGTCTCTCTCTGTCCATTTCTATCTGTCATTGTCTTTCTACACGCTATCTCTAATTAACACACACACAAACACACACGCACGCACATACATACACGCACGCACGCACACACAAACACACACACACACACACACACACACACACACACACACACACACACACACACACACACTGGACGCCTCTCAAAGAGAGTCCCGGGACCCCCACTTTTAATTTGTAGAGGGTCCATGGACACCCACTGCAGAAGTTTAGAGGGTTCCAATGGTGCAAAAGCCGAAAGGTCACACATTAGCGTACTGTGAAGTGTCTTTTCCGTCCATTGCTTTGTCGGATCTGTGTTTCTCTGTTCGTTCACCGCTGAAGTCGCCGGTATGGTTTTGCCCGAGCAACTACTGCTTTTTGGTACATTACCTTTCCCGGGCACAGCTACTTTTGTATTGCTTTCAACCTCCTTTCCGATTTCCTTCCCGCGTGAAATTGACATTGGAGCTTGCACGAGATTATTGTTCACAATAGCTGACGATCGCAGTCTGAAAATAGTATCTACACTACGCACGATAAAGGACATTGAGTGCGTCCCAAGACCCGCTCTTTTGGAGGTAAGTGCGTCCCGGGACCCCCCTCGATAAATTTCGTGTACGTGTTTTTGGCTTCTTGTGCGCAGGGACGCGCAGTTTGGGGAGCCCTGACACAGAACAAACACTTTTACACTATCACACTGTGTGCGTGTTCTACTGGGCTTTTTGTCCGTCTGTGTGTCTGTGATCACCTCGCTTAAAAAAAAAAAAATTCTCTCTGTCTGTTCTTTCCGTTTTTCTCTCTGTCTCTCAAACACACATAAATACACACACACACACACACACACACACACACACACACACACACACACACACACACACACACACACACACACACACACACAACACAGAAAGACAACACAAAAGACAGACATTCGCGGAAACAAACTCAGATCCAGAGAGAGAGAGAGAGAGAGAGAGAGAGAGAGAGAGAGAGAGAGAGAGAGAGAGAGAGAGAGAGAGAGAGAGAGAGAGAGAGAGAGAGAGAGAGAGAGAGAACAAACTAACGAACGATCGAACGAACGAACTTTATTTTACAAGGATAATGGTTTGAGGCACATTTCAGTGTGATCTGCGTGTGAAGGTGAATAAAAACAGGGGTATGCTAGTGTGAGAGAGAGAGGGAGAGAGAGAGAGAGAGAGAGAGAGAGAGAGAGAGAGAGAGAGAGAGAGAGAGAGAGAGAGAGAGAGAGAGAGAGAGAGAGAGAGAGAGAGAGAGAGAGAGAGAGAGAGAGAATGAATATGTGACCCACTCCCTTGAAATGAAGATAAAGATGGTCTTTACTAAGTGTCTATTGTTCAGCATTGATGAGATATAGCGATTTAAAGTTTGCTCAAACTCAAGCGGCAATTTTGAGAAAAGCAGGCGTGAAGGTAACAGGAGTAAATTTGCAACAAAAAAAAATCCCTTGCAAAAGCTTAAAAGTGACTAATGATAATGTAAACTTGTGTTCAACATGTATCCAAAAAAATAAAAATGAAATTTTTTTTAAGTACAAAAAGCGAAAAAAGAAACAGTATCGTCGTCTGCATCCGTCGGTCCCAAAGGATAAAAGGGTGCTTATTTTGCGTCTGCAGTGCAATAAAACCTCATTACATTTAGTCAAATTTTGACTAAATGTTTTAACGTAGAGGGGGGAATCGAGACGAGGGTTGTGGTGTGTGTGTGTGTGTGTGTGTGTGTGTGTGTGTGTGTCTGTCTGTCTGTCTGTCTGTGCGTGTGTGTAGAGCGATTCAGACTAAACTACTGGACCGATCTTTATGAAATTTGACATGAGAGTTGCTGGGAATGATATCCCCGGACATTTTTGTCTTTTTTTCCGATAAATACCTTTGATGACGTCATATCCAGCTTTTTGTAAAAGTTGAGGCGGCACTGTCACACCCTCATTTTTTAATCAAATTGATTGACATTTTGGCCCGGCAATCTTCGACGAAGGCCGGACTTCGGTATTGCATTTCAGCTTGGTGGCTTAAAAATTAATAAATGACTTAGGTCATTAAAAATCTGAATATTTAAAAAAAAATGTTTTTAAAACGATCCAAATTTACGTTTATCTTATTCTTCATCATTTTCTGATTCCAAAAACATATAAATATGTTATATTCGGATTAAAAACAAGCTCTGAAAATTAAAAATATAAAAATTATTATTAAAATAAAATTTCCGAAATCGATTTAAACACAATTTCATCTTATTCCTTGTGGGTTCCTGATTCCAAAAACATATAGATGTGATATGTTTGGATTAAAAACACGCTCAGAAAGTTAAAAAGAATAGAGATAAAGAAAAGCGTGCTATCCTTCTCAGCGCAACTACTACCCCGCTCTTCTTGTCAATTTCACTGCCTGTGCATCGAGCGGTGGACTGACGATGCTACGAGTATACGCTCTTGCTGTAAAAATACAGTGAGTTCAGTTTCATTCTGTTAGTTCGACAGCTTGACTAAATGTTGTAATTTCGCCTTACGCGACTTGTTATGTATATTATATACTGTTCAAAAAAAGAAACGCATAGCTTGTAATATTTGGTTAATTTAGTTATATGGCTACAAGGATATCCACCAAACTGCAGAAAATGTTTATCTGGTCGTCGACCTTTCGTCCATTGCCACAAGTGAGCTCTGCACGTGACGCATGCGTTATCAGTGGCTACAATGTCAAAATTGCTCATTTGGCATGACCATTCGTCATGCTTCAGTGTAATCTCGTGAAACTCGGGGAATATTGAGCTCTCACCATGTCTTCCAAAACCCATAAAAGCGGATTGTTCGCCACAAAGAAATCAGACGACAATTCAGCGACGAAAGATGGCCCGATTGAGCAGAGAAGACCGCCAAATTGCATTGGGTTGTTTACAAGCAGGCCAAAGTCAAAGTGCAATCGCCAGGCACTTCCACGTGTCCCAGAGCACCATCAGTAGACTGTGGGTCAGGTTTCAAGCCACTGGCTCCGTTGCTGACTTGCCACGAGCGGGAAGACCAAGGGCGACAACTGCTGCTCACGACCGCTTCATACGGCTCCGCCACCTCCGGAATCGTTTCCTGTCGGCCTCATCTTCTGTCCAGGCTCTCCCCGGGCCACACCGATTATCGGACCAGACCGTGCGGAACTGCCTGCATGAAGCTGGTTTGAGAGCTCGCAGACCTCACAGAGGAGCTGTCCTCACCCGCCGCCATCGCCAGAACCGAGTGCAGTGGGGCAACCAGCACCTTTGCTGGACCGTCCGGAATCACTGGAGACACGTGTGGTTCAGCGACGAGTCCTACTTCCTGCTCCAGCGACATGATGGTCGGAGGAGGGTCTACCGGAGAGTAAACGAACGTTACGCGCCCAACTGTGTGGATGAGGCACCCGTTCATGGTGGTGGAGGCGTCATGGTGTGGGGGGCGATCAATACCGCTGGAAGGAGCACCCTGGTGCACGTCCAAGGGCGCATAACTGCCCAGCGATACGTGGAGGAAATTCTGCGCCCACACGCCCTTCCTCTTCTGGCTGACCAGGATGCCATATTCCAGCAGGACAACGCTCGCCCGCACACAGCACGACTCACCACCCAGTTCCTCACCGACCACCATGTCCAGGTGCTTCCCTGGCCATCCATGTCGCCAGACATGAACCCGATAGAACACCTCTGGGATGAATTGGACAGACGTGTGCGCAGGCGAGAAGAAGCGCCGGCAAATCACCGCGATCTATTGCAGGCACTTCAGGAGGAGTGGGACACCATCCCACAGCAAGATATCCGGCATCTGATCCAGTCCATGCCCAGAAGGTGCCGGGCAGTTGTTGCTGCTCAAGGCAGTCACACCCCCTACTGACTTGACAGCCTCGGCACCCAATCGTATTGATTGACTGATTGATTTGAAGATGCAAATGAACTGTGTGTGCATTCAACTGTGTCCATACCAAATTTCAAACAAATAATCTAAATATTGGATTTTCTGTTAATTTTTTCGAAAAATAAAACAAATTTGGCAAGTAGCAACTATGCGTTTCTTTTTTTGAACAGTATATTTGCAAAGCGAATCTTAAATTGATATTAACAGAATAGATATAACACATTTGGTAGAGTGCAGAAATGCAAAAATGTCAAAATCCAAACTTGTTTGGATGGCTCAGGTTAATTGCTGGTATCTCTGTTCGGCCTCTTTGTTATCCTTTCGTTGGATCGGGTCACATATCTGTCTTTTAACTTTCTCCATCCCCCAAACCCCCACCCACCACCCCCTCCCCGTGTAAAACCTTATGACACAGAAGCCTCTTCTGAGAATCCATAATTCAAACAGGCTGTATCACCCCTGTTTTTATTCACCTTCACACACAGATCACACTGAAAAGCCGCTAAAACAGCTCCAACATCAAAATCTTTTCTTTTTAAAACAAAATTGTAATCCTGAAATTGGATCGTTCCCGATCGAGCGCGGAGCGAGCGAGAGAGAGAGAGAGAGAGAGAGAGAGAGAGAGAGAGAGAGAGAGAGAGAGAGAGAGAGAGAGAGAGAGAGAGAGAGAGAGAGAGAGAGAGAGAGAGAGAGAGAGCCTAGCATAACGCTTACCCAAACACACACACACACACACACACACACACACACACACACACCCCACACACCCATACATACACACACACGCTCGCGCGCGCCCACCCACACTTGCGTGAGCACTATCGCACACTTCAATTCAATGTGAATAATTGTACTCTTATCCTAAGTAGATATGGTTTATATTATGACAAATGACATTCTTATCTATAAGAGATTTTGTTGTTGTAGATATAATTATTATAAATTTAGCTGCCACTGATATTTTGTTTAACTCTACACACTATGACCATTACTGAAGTCTGACGCGGCATTTTTGGTTTGAACGATTTTACGCGTCTGAGGGGGTTAACCAGCATTTATATCCCATGAAATGCCTTTAAATAGCAGGGTGCATTAATACTTTGATAAATTACCATTGACATTTGTTCACCTCGTCTTAACGAGTCCTTTTCTCAAACACAAATGCAAAATAGCACTGCTTAGTAATGTTTACGTACCATCCACTGTCACGTACAATCAAAAGTTAAAAAAATAGGCTTAATGCCAAATTAAAAAACACTCTTTGTGGATAAATATGCACTCCAAGATATGTTTTTCAAATTTGATATGTTTTCCTAAAATAGTTTTCTCTGGAGCACTACTAATACAACTCTAGCATGCACGTACAGATTCTTACAAAATGGGGGTAAAGTTACATTATCTCGACTGTTGCAGAGTAAATACATACCAAATGCATATCGTAATATTTACGGTACATCACACAATGTTCACGTGCTTTATTTGTGAAGCTTGGTAGTCTGTGCTCGTAGAAAACACTAAAGTTATGAGAAAAAAAAACGCTCGCGCTGGACCCGAGTACTCTTCAGACTGGCTTGCTCAATAAATATAAATGTTTGGAATGTCTGTGGTGTGAATGTTGGTTTCTGACCAGAAATGCAGATCTATCTCTGGCCGATTCATAGATTCAACCTACAAACTGCGACCTCATCTGTGATCAGATATGTTTCGACAAGCATTAAACGGATGAAATTAACCACATTCAGTTTATTCTTCAGAAAAATGCAGCGATACGCACCCCCAAACATGGGTTGGGTTCGGTGATTTGTACATAAACGTCTTCCTCGCGATAGATTCGCTTATTATTTTGTCTTATAAAGCCGTCATCAACACGAACACAATGATTGCAGAAGCAAACTCTGTACCTACACGACCGAGACACAAGACTGATTATTTCACAGCTGCAATGAGAATAGAGAACAAAGACGTTTTGGGTAAGCTTACTCACGTCATGTCTTCACTGACAAGCTAGGAACAGACGGAAAATTCCGAACAAAAGTAAATGACGTCAAAGTCTCTTTCGCTTTGCGTGTAACTTTGTCATGACGTATTTTTGTGTGACGCGTTCGGCTGTTCTAGCAGGTCAATGGCTGCGTGTTGCCCCGCCGGTGTGAACTCCTCCTACGGCCAAGTCGTTTTTGTGGTTTATTTCGCATTTAGGTCCCAGGTAACATTATGAAGTTCTAATACGATCAATCGGACCTATTATCAAGTTAGTGTATTAACTTTTGAACGAACTGCGCCCAGTAGTTTCCCAGCAATAAGCTGTTAAGTGGAGACAGACAGACACACAATTAATGTCTGCTGAGCCCTAGTACTTAGCGTACTCGGGGATAATTATGCGCTATGACCGGAAAACGCACAATTCTGACACCATCATGGATGACGTAATGCCCCATAAAACGCAAACAAATTTGAGCTCTACGACTCTTATTACTTTTTCGTATCTTCAAGGGGTGTACTTTCGAAAAATAAATAGTTTTCGTTATTTAATTGAATATGAAACGGTGAATACTACTTAGATGAACGGCAACCAGAAAAAAGACCGCCTGGAGATACCCACAGTTACCCACAGTTACCCCACATTCCTTCAATTTTCTACAATCGCCACGTTAGAATCATATTTTAAATGTCAAATTCTGATGCAGCAAAGAAAGGGCAAACTTTGTATCATAAAGCCAAACTGTGCATATGTTGTCGGGGTAACTCCTTAACGGAGCGTCTTTTGGGGGTATAATTGCAGTGCTGTAAATCTACAGAAAGCTGACGACATTTGTCGGGAGCTTGAACTTACAGCAAAGCAAACCAATGAGATGTTAGTAGCCTCTGCACATGTAGACAAAGTGACAAAGGACAAAGACAATCGTTCAAACGAGTTAAACACTGATTCACAGAGAAAAAGATAGGGGGAGGACAGAGATAGAGAGCGTCTGGGGACTTCAATGTGTGTGGTCGGTCATATGAGTAAAAGAAAACAAGTTGCCAAGCATGGAGAAATATCTGCAGTAAGTGTTCAAGGTAAAACCATTTCAGTATAAAATGCCGCAGTGTCAAACGCCATTGAAGCAAACAGGTCTGGTCTACAGAGACTGTGAACGAGGAAAGAGATCGGCAGTATCTGGCTGCAGTAACATCGAAGAACAAACAGATAGTCAGTCGGCAAAGGACCGTTTTGGTTACTTTTTGACGTCACGTTAGCAAACACATTTTTCTTGTATATTTCAACACCACAACACTAAATCTAAAGTCGTGGGGTTTTGACGTCATTTAGTAGGATAAAAAAAACATCATAATGAGGCAAGTAATCGGCTTTGGTTTTCAGTGTACAACATTTGAACAGTTCCAAAGGAATGAAACATACACATGTTAAATTTAAAAGAATAAGTAAGGCAAATTAAAAAGAGCATCTTAATATCATTTGCAGGTTTAAACCTTTTGATTGTGAGTAGTTTCAACGCCGTACATTCGGCTATATTGATAGCGCGCTGACGCCAGGTGTAAACAAAGCGTTGTCGCCAACTTCACGGAAAGTGTCCCCCATTCAAAACAAAATGTGTCTCTTTGAAACCAGGTACAGCTCAAATTCATAATTGTGGGAATGAGTAAGGTTTGTATTTAGTACATGTTTGTTTTTTCTACGAAACATATACACGTTAACGAACATGCGAACCGATTTTCTGTAGATCTGTCTTCACTCAAGTACACGCCTCTTTGTCAATAAATAGCCTGACAAGCCAAACTATTATGTTCATTGATGTGTCCTGCGTTGATATGTGAAATATTAACATTTAAAACAGTCTGTAGTGTATTGTGCAAACATTCAAAAAGAGATGAAGCAGTCAAAATTGTGTGGCAGCGCACCGCCGCAACGTCTGAATCGGAACAAAAATTGACTCCGCGTGTTGAAAACCATACAGCATCAACACATCCTAGCCAACAATCGCTTGGCGGTACGACAGCGTACGTTCGATATAGCATTGGATACACGGGGTGGTTCAAGGTAGAATCTGTTGGCAAAAGTTATATTCCTTTTCGTTATATTTACTTGTTTGTTGTTGAGGGTTGTATTTGTTGGACGCACACAACTCGATTTCTTATACCTATAGCTTCTTTTTGTATATACGCTTACCGCATGGGAATACCCCAAGTGCTCTCCACAGAGAGCGAGCATTTGTCAAACAATATATTTCGCAAGGACGTACAGGTATAGATTGGAAACCTTGTTATCACGTCATGGGTTATGTTACGAAAACGCTTCTCATTCTTAGGTGGTTGGGTTTAGCCATTTGTCGTTTACCGAACTGTTGCTGCAAATGAAACGAACTTTCCAAAAAACATAACATCTAATATGAGCACCCAAAGTAACCCTCCCACTATAGCCAGCCAGGTGACTAAGAGAGTGCCAACCTTGATGCGTATCAACGACGGCAACGTTCGTTTCCAGCTGGACAGTGCAGGGTAGACAATTGATTTGGTTTACTTCTAAACTTGGCCAACAAATTATTGCAACAGATTTCAAACCCAACCTAAAGCATTCTTCTCCGTGTCATTTCATCAAAACTGTATATGCCAGTTAAGGCCGTACCCTTTGGGATTAAATACTTCTCAAACAGATTGCATCGTATTCTTCAACACATTCTGAATCTAAAAAATATATACATATGTTATGTTTACTCTTAAAATATGATCACAATTAACGACAATATGTTAATTAGTATTACGGTCAAATTTTAGGAAATCGATCCAAAAATGATGTTATCTTATTCTTTACCATGTTTTAATTCTAAAAACATATATATATATATGGTATGTTGTATTCAAAACAAGCTCAGAAAGTTAAAAAGAATACAGAAATGCGCGCGTTCCTGTTTAGCGCAATACGCTACCACGCTATTTTGGCATGTCATTTTCACTTCGTTTTGCACGCGAAAAGTGGGCGATTTCCTTCTCGCGGCTATTGACAAAGCTGTTTTGTCTTGGTGAAACAATGCAGTACGTTCAGTTTCATTCTGTAAGTTCCACAGCTTGACTAAAGTAGTAATTTTGCCTTAAGTGACTTGTTTTTGCATGACTAGCAAATTATCGCCAGCGGCTGCACGCAAATGAAACTTAGATTGAATCTGTATCAATTATTCATCTGTAGACAAACCAATTATCTATTCAGAATAGGTTGTTTGGCTTTACTATATCGCGTATTTCTTGTTTTATGTTATACCTGATGATGCAGGTGTCAATTTTGTCTCATGAAAAAAAGCGCTGTATTAAAAGTAATGACTTAGTGGACTGCTTTGAAACAGTCAGGATCGTATGTCTACAAGATGTACATCAAATTAATGTATGTATGGTTACAGATATTTGTTCAGATGTTATGCAATATTCCGGAACATGTTTTAAAATCCATCACAGGCTTGAGCATAGACTTCGTACAGAATGATTCATACCAATACCGCCAAAGCTTTGATTAAGTGTGACCACTATTGTTAGTTTACTAGTTCGTAAACACGGTGGACATGTTGTGAATGATAGCTGCGCTACGGCGATGCTCGCTCATTAATGATCGCAGTGTTTTGAAAGGCACTTAGCAATAACCGCTGTCTCTAGAAAACAGCCTGCACGTTCCATGTTGTATCACGTGTTGACATGATTAGCACATTTCCGCCAGTAATCGTACTCAAATGAAACTTTGGCAGTATTGGTACACATGTTGCTGTATGCATACGAAGTCTTTAGTTTGTAACCTTTTCCAGAATACTGCATAATATCTGTGTAAATACCTGCAAAGATCTGACATTCTGCTCCAAGTACGTTTTTGTATAAAGGCAAGATAGTTTTAAAGCAATCCGCATGGTTGCTATAAAACAAGCTGTGCATCATGATACACCTTTAAATTGACGCAAAAAAACTATCGTTTTGGACCGCTTATTCGATCAGACCTGCATCCGAAGGAACGGTATATCACAAGGTATATACGCAATATAGCGAATAATAAAAACAATATTCTGGATACATGATTAGTTTGACTGTCTCCTCGTATGTCAAAGTTTGCAAGTTATGCCTATTCTGAATTTTTTCCTCGATTTTTGTCAAGTCGATTTATTGGGATGTTCTTATTTAGAAGTCGGTCACGTGACTCCTGTCAAAGAAATTGTTCATCCCGAAAGAGCGCCCGACAGCCAACATCCGTACCTTGCATAACATAGAAAGTTTGAATTAAAGGACACGTTTTGGTCGAGTTTATTATCCATAAGGGATTATGTGGCTGCACACAACTGTGGCATTGGTAGGAAAACGTTACTTTTGTACAATGGCCAAGTAATCAACGCTGAATAAGGTTGTCGCAAAAAATATACATACCGTCTACTAAAGGTTGAACTGCAACTAAGAGAATCCCAAGAGCGCATCCCATACGGCCAATCATGTTCTGCCCACAAAAAGTACACATTCCACCTCAAAATCAGAAATATATGGTTTGATAAATTACACACACACAAACACACACTGTCTTTACCTAGCGGTCAAGCGAGTCTTGAATGCAGGCAAGCGTGTCTCTTCAACACGCTACACAAATCGAACAAATGCATATTTTTCAACAAGGTAAAGACATTTTTGAGGAAATTCATTTCTCAACAACGCCATTTAATCCGAAGTATTGGCCAAAGCGTTTGAGACATACAACACACAAAGACATTCACGCACGCATCCGCACACACACACACACACACACACACACACACGCACACACACACACACACACACACACACACTCGCACAAACCTGCACACCAATACACACACACACACCCACACACACACACACCCACACACACACGCACATACAACTCAACTCAACTCAACTCAACTCAAATTTATTAATCCATATGGAAATTATGTTGTAACAATATTCATTTCCAATCAAAAGAATAAGAATGCATACTAAACACAGTCTCACTAACGCAAACAGTCATCCGTCAAGTCAAGTCTGCCAACTCACAACTCACTCACACAACAACAGCAACAGCAATACAATTTAACAAAAACCATAATTCCAATAACAAAAAGACGTCCAAGAGACCACCTCCACATCCACGCACACACAAGGTTTACAAAGCACCACATGTCGACTAGAACACCGCACATTTGGGCTACGGTAATACAGTTACTAAAAATACATACTTTACAGATAACCCAGCAACAGAGTACAGTAATAATTATGACAGAGAAACATGATAGAGGCCTCTAACATGTGATTGGTTGAAAGCATGGACAGCTCTGGGAACAAAAGAATTGCGGAAACGTGACGTTCTAGCAACCATAGCCCTCAGTCTACCACTCCTGTCAATGCGTCGAGAGTCAAATTCAGGTTTCAGTGGGTGTGTCTCGTCAGCCAAAATTGAGGTCAGTCGGTCAGTCAGTCGTCTCTGGCAAACTGATTCAATGGTCTCTTGTTTCCTGCCTACAACAGATCCAACCTTCTTGACTAGCTTTTCTAGCCTGTCACTATCCTGTTTACTAAGGTTACCCCCCCAGCACACACATGCATATGTCAACACGCTACCAACAGTGGACAGATAGAACATTTGCAGTATGTCATTACGAACAGAGAACGATCTAAGCTTCCTTAGACAGTACATGCGCGTGTGCGCTTTCTTCAAGATTTGGTCAGTGTTGGCATGCCAAGACAGCTTGTTGTCGATCACTACACCTAGGTAGCGATAGCTTTCAACCTGCTCGACTTCAACACCAGCTATCACGATAGGCTTGTGTGCTACCTTTTTTCTTCTAGTGTCAAAAATCATTTCTTTAGTTTTTCCTGTGTTCAAGTCCAGGTAATTCTCGTCGCACCAGTCCACAAAGCTGCTAACTTCTTGTCTGTAGTGTGTGTCATTGTCGTCAGTAATCTGTCCTGTAAGTCCAGTATCGTCAGCAAATTTGTCGATGAAGCACGACCCGTGAGAACTCCTGCAGTCAGCAGTATACAGGGAGAACAGAAAAGGTGACAATACTGTTCCCTGCGGAGCTCCTGTGTTGGTATTCAGTACACTAGATAGCGCGGTCTGCGGAGCACCGGTGTTTGTGTTCGGGCCATTAGATGGTACTGTACCAGCCCTAACAAACTGGGGTCGGTTGGTCAGATAGTCTGTGACCCACAATACAGTTGGAACGCTAATTTTCATCTTCAGTAGCTTTTCAGCAAGAAGGTGAGGCTGTATCGTATTGAACGCGCTAGAAAAGTCAAAAAACATCAGTCTAACACATGCTCCAGGTTTATCCAGATGAGAATAGATACTGTGCAACACATGTAAAACGGCATCCTCAACACTTCTACCCTTTCTATATGCAAACTGCCACGGATCCATAAACTCCGCGGTAAGCACCTGAAGCTTCACTAATACTAGTCGCTCAAGAACCTTCATGACAGCAGAAGTCAATGCTACAGGTCGCAGGTCGTTCATCACTTTGACCGGGGTTTTCTTTGGAACTGGGACGATGCAAGATGTTTTCCAAAGGGATGGGATTTTTGACTGTGACAGAGACATGTTGAAAATCACAGTGAGAATTGAGCAAAGCTGCTCAGCACAAAAATGTAGGACTTTTGGTGTAATACCATCCGGGCCTGCTGCCTTCTTAGCATTAGACTTCTTGAGCTGTTTCACAACATCCTCCTCAGTCACAGACATGATTTCGCCCTGCTCATTCATAGGAGTGTTCACGAGTCGATCGGTCAGTTCAGTCCTGGTCTGGCTGAAATCATGCCTGTCAAACCGTTTGTAAAACGCATTGAGATCGTTCACATCATAGTCACTTGGAACAGAGCCACCCTTGCCACTACCCTTCTTACCCGTGTACCCACTCATCATCTTCATACCCTCCCACACCCTCTTCATATTGTTGTCCTTGAAATTTTCTTCTATTTTCTCTTTATATTGTCTCTTCCCTTCCTGTATCACAGTATTCAGTTTCTTCTGTATGTTCTTTCGTTTTTCTTTGTCCTGAAAGTTCATTTTCTTCTCATTTATGACAGCCTTGATGTCCTTAGTAATCCATGGTTTATTGTTCGCGTACACCTTCACAGTCTTTTTTGGGATGGCCACTTCCTCACAAAACGAAATATAATCCGTTACAACATCGGTGAGTTCATCAATATCAGCAGACGTTTCAGTGAACACACTCCAGTCAGTACAATCCAAAGCCCCCCTCAGAGCATCAGTCGCGTCATCAGACCACACACACACTGACTTCTTAACTGGTGGTACTCTTTGCACTAGAGGCATGTACTTCGGGATCAAATGCACACGTAGGCACTAGCGGATAAGAGTGTGTGTATGTGTGTGTGGGTGTGTTCGTGCGTGTGTGTGTGTGTGCGGGTGTGTGTGTGTGTTTGTGTGTGTGTGTGTGTGTGTGAGTGTGTGTCTGTCTGTCTGTCTGTCTTTGTGAATGCCCAGCCTCTTGGTGTGTGTGTGTATGTGTGAATGCCCAGCCTCTTGGTGTGTGTGTGTGTGTGTGTGTGTGAATGCCCAGCCTCTTGGTGCGTGTGTGTGTGTGTGTGTTTGTGTGTGGACTGTGTGCCTACGTGTGTGTGAGTTGTGGTTGTGCCTTCAGGCGGGCGGGCCGGCGTGTGTATGTGTGTCCGCGCGTCTGTCTGTGTATGTGTGTGTGTGCGTGCATGAGTGTTTGTGTGTGCGTGTGTCTCTGTCCCCGTGTCTGTTGTTTTAAATGTAAGAAAGATAACTTTTGAGAAATAGTGGCAGACAAACTGTTTTGGACAGCGATCGTCAAAGTGAAAGTTGGCGTCCATTTTAGCACTGCGTGGCGCTCCTGCCCAACAAAATTATGTCTGGAAATCTTAAAAACAAAGGTCTTAAAAGGGACGAAGTCTTAAATTGAGGGGTCTCAAACACGGGGGTCGCACTGTACCAAACAGCGACAAAAGTTGGGCGCACAACGACGCACTGATCTATGTTTACATGTTTGATTAATATTCAATGCGCGGGCCACGCGTCGGTTATGTGTGACTCCCTCCCAAAATCGGTTGTTCACTAATAAAGCACGCATTTTCTTTTCTAGCTTGACTAGATTGTGTTCGAAGTGCTTGGTATGATTGTTAGGGGGGAGTCACACCATACACGACGCACGGCCAGCGCACTGAAAAAAATGCAATTTTGGCCAGAGCGTTGTCGTTCGCTGGGTGTGCGTCAATATTCGTTACTCGTTCGTCGAGCGCACTGGACCAACGCTATTCATTCGTTGTCATTCGCAATGTGCGTTGGGATTTTTGAGCATGCACAAAAATGTGCGCGGAGCTCGACCCATAAATGTACACGCCAGAAGGACGCCAGACTCGCGCAGAACGCGCTAGACCAACGCCAGACACACGCGGAGCTGTGTATTTGTTGTCAACTCGCTAGCTACTACAGTGGAACCCCCCTTTACGATCTAAATAAATCTGAAACAAGGGGTCTTAAAAGGAGCGAGTCTTTAAATGGTAGTAAATCTACAGAGGATTTGAACAGAAAATCTTAAAAACAAAGGTCTTACAAGAGAGGAAGTCTTAAATTGGGGGGTCTTTAAACGGGGGTCGCACTGTACCAAGGGTCTTTACACGGGGGTCGCACTGTACCAAGAGTCTTTACACGGGGATCGCACTGTACCAAGGGTCTTTACACGGGGGTCGCACTGTACCAAGGGTCTTTACACGGGGGTTGCACTGTACCAAGGGTCTTTACACGGGGGTCGCACTGTACCAAGGGTTTTTACACGGGGGTTGCACTGTACCAAGGGTCTTTACACGGGGGTCGCACTGTACCAAGGGTCGTTACACGGGGGTCGCACTGTACCAAGGGTCATTACACAGGGGTCGCACTGTACCAAATAGCGACAAAAGTTGGGCGCACAACAACGCACTGATCTTTTTTTTTACATTGTTGATTAATGTTCAATGCGCGGGCCGTGCGTCGCGTATGTGTGACCAAACCGCGACAAAAATTGGACCCACAACGACGCACTGATCTTATTTTCCAGTTTTGATTAATTTTCAATGCGCGGGCCGTGCATCGCGTATGTGTGACTCCCGCAT
>NW_027128452.1:60000-99711 GCF_037325665.1 Littorina saxatilis
GAAGTAACTCTGGCGACCGTTTCACTCAGCAGTATACAGCAGTGCCCTCGCGCAGTGCCAGCATGTACCAGACAGAGTATAATTTGCAGGCCGTTTTAACTGACAATATCTTGATTAAAACAATCACAGTGCACTAAGATATGTTTAAAGCAAATCTCGAAAATAATTATTATTACGCACTTCGAACAATTATTAATTTTCTCGATTTGCTATATACATCTCTTAGCGCACTGTGATGTCTCAATAACTTAAATTGTCAGTAAGTACTGGTGTCACATGACTGATGTGAACCAGTTGATTGGCTAATGGCGATGCGCTTAAATCTGTTAGCGCACTCTTGGAGTGCGCTAACTTTCCCACAGAGCGTATTCTTACGCCATTTTCCAAGCGAGACTGTACTCTCATCCTCAGAATTAATTAATGACATGTAGCTTCTATTCTCCACAATACCAATGATTATGACCATAAATGTCCTGCTTCTCAATTAAAGCAGAAGTGGTTTTTGTTCTGACAGATTGCATGTGCCTGTGCCACAGATCTAAAAATAGAACCCGCTGTGTCTAAATGTTTCAGTTTCGACTTGCGAAGATTCCTCTCATAATTATGCCATGTTAGTGGCATGTAGCTTACTAGTATCCACATTACCAAATGAGGAGTTAGTATACAATTCCCAGCAGCTAACAGAAAACACAAGTGTTATTCCGATAACATAGCAGCTAGATCAGCACGTAGCAGACTACACTGAAATACGACTGCATCTGTTCAGTAAATGAATGTTTTCCGAATTATTATTTCAAGGCAAGAACACTCGGAATCGAAAACGTGCAGGGCTTAGAACGTTCTTACCATATATAAGACTTATTACCAGCCTGCCTCATGCGTGCAGACTTAGTGCAACATGACGAGCAATTTTAGTTTTTGAAATGAGACTCAGCCTAGCAGACGACATAAATCCCGCTCAGCAAATTAACATGTTGGGCAAATGTGAACGATAAAACGATGGGGATATACGTGTAGGGTTCAGAGCATTCTTACCGTTCATATTTAGTACCAGACTCCCCGATGAGTGAAGATACCACACGAGAAACATGCCACATTTATTTTGAAAATGTGCTTTCCGTCGACCTTGGCAAGGGGCAAAACTCTGCACAGTCAATCTGTCGAAGCTCGATGAAGGTTTCGAATCGCAAATAACTAAGAGCACAGTCCTTTCTCCGAGTTTAAATGAGGTCTCTATGAAAGATCATCACTTTTTAGCTTAACGCTACACATACTGGAATTTACCAACAGAAATTAAAACAAGAGTTTGCGTGTGACGAAAGCACGACACACTTCAGACAGCCCACACAAAAGTAGATCTGACACAAACATGACCATACAGTTACGCCTATCCAAATGCGCGTTGCAAAATGTGCGTTTTGAATCTTCTTTTTTATCTGGCGGTACTGACAATATTGTTATTGAAACAATCCCAGTGCACTATATAGAGCAAATCTCGAAAATAATTATTGAACTCCGCGCTATGCGCTTCGTTCAATAATGAATTTTCTCGATTTGCTCTATAAATCCCTTAGTGCACTTGGATGTCTCAATAACTTAAATTGTCAATAAGGACTGGTGTCACATGACTAATGTGAACCAGTTGATTGGCTAATGGCGATGCGCTAAAACTGTTAGCGCACTTTTGGAGTGCCCTAACTTTTCCAGAGAGCGTATTCTTCCGCCCTTTGCCAAAGCGAGGCTGTGCCCCTTCTTTTGATTTGAGAAGATTCTTCTCATCCTCCTTGTTAGTGGCATGTAGCCTATCTTCTTCACATTACCAAATGATGCTTGACCCTAAATTTCCCGCGGCTAAAAGCAGAAGTGTTTTTGTCTTACAGATTTCATGCGCCTATGCCAGAGTGAGTCTCAGTGTGCCTCTTCTTTCGACTTGCGAAGATTCTTCTCATCTGCTGTATTAGTGGCATGTAGCTTATCGTCTCCACATTACCAAACAATGATGCTTGACCCTAGCATTTCCCGTGTGCTAATCACAGTGTGCTAAGAGATTTATTGAGCAAATCTTGAAAATATTTTTTGAACTCAGCGCTTCGCACTTCGTTCAATAATTCTTTTTCTCGATTTGCTCTATAAAGCTCTTAGCGCACTGTGATGTATCAATAACTTAAAATATGTTTAGGTTTATATCAGCATTACGGACACTGTTTTAAGAATGATGTTTTTAGGTTGTTTTTGTGTTTTAATTGCGGGTACATTACTTACAGTATTGCACATTGTCCGTTTCAGTCTTTTCTCCCGTAAAAGACCAAAACAGACTATGTATATCTTGACATCTCTTTGGTCAAAATCTAACATCTGCCGGATGGTTTTCCTTTAATTGCTCTTCGAACACACACACACACGCACGCACACACACACACACACACACACACACACACATACACACAAACAAACACAAACACACACACACCAAAACCTCGTCTCACTTCCCGGTCTATTTGAGAAAACAATGTCAAATTTGACTTGATGTGAAAGGGCAAACATTATCACATGAGATTAAGACAATTATACACACGGTGAATGTCAAAAAAAACAACAACAAAAAAACGATTGAACTAAGCATCCTAGGAAAGAGAGAGAGAGAGACAGAGAGAGACACAGAGAGAGATAGAGAGATAGAGAGAAATAGAGAGATAAATAGAGAGAAAGAGAAATAGAGAGAGAGAGAGAGAGAGAGAGAGAGAGAGAGAACAAGAACAAGAACAAGAACAAATCTTTAATTGTCTAAGGCCACAGCCCCTTACAATAGTGGTTAAAATAACAGCAATAGTATCTGCACAGTTATAAATTATAGTCACGCATACAATTCAACAAATACATTAAGACCCTGATGACATGTCACTGAACCTGATTTATAAGGGTTCGTCTCTTCTGTAACATGAAGAACACAAATCTGCTGAAGCTGTTCATCACATTATCCTCATTACTGCCACAGAAATACACAAGTTGTTGTTGCAGCGTCTTAGAGTTCGAGATTTTCAAATACTTTGCTCGAAGGTCTTGATAAAAAGGACTTAAAAATACATGATTGTCCTTTTATCATCTTCTTTATCAGCTGTACAAAGAGGACAGTTTCTTGTCGTTTGGTTTGGTGCGTACCGAAACTTGTGAGCGTTGATTTCGGATACTCCTGCGCGGAAACGAGTAAGAGCAACTCTGTACTTAATATCTTCGATTAATTCAATGTATTTCTCTTTTTCCAAGCATGTTTTGTAACAATTATAAATGTCGAAACGTTCACTGCATTCTAAAAAGGAGAACCATTCTTGACAAAAACAATCTTGTAAACGTCTTTTAAACTCTTGTAAGAAACACTTCTCATTCCAAACCATTCCGTACATCCACACAGCAGCAAAACCATTACAACATAAAAGACTCTGCACATGTGAGACCCAATTTGTGTGGCCCTTCGATGCCAAATTACATAAAGCTTTATATGCAATCTTGGAATATCTTGAATCAGGTTGCTTCAGCAGTGTAAACCAGTATTTCACACATCTGACTGCAGAGTTAATATACAGCGGATGTCTTCCCAATTCACCATACACAATGTTGTTTGGAGTTCGAATTGTCACTTTCAGAAACTTTTTACACGCAAACAGGTGGACCCTTTCCACCGAGTCATACTTTCCATATTCCCATCGCTCTGAACCATACAAGAGCATAGGGGCGATCCGTGCGTCAAACAGTTTGAAAAACACCTTTGCCGAATGGCAGCCAAGTCTGTTCAGTAATCTAACGATTTTGATCACTCTCTTTTTCGCCATGGTTGTCTTTGTTTCTACTGCAATGTTCCAGCTCAGTTGGGTGGAAAGGGTTACACCGAGATATTTAAACGAGTTCACAATCTCAAGACGATCCATTCCGTAGAACCACTTCTCTTTCTGTGCAATGTGCCCGCCCTTTCTAAAAACCATGACCTTAGTCTTTGTCAAGTTCACGTTCAGACACAGTTTATCTGCAGAGCAGCGCAGGACATTAAATGTCGTCAGCAAAAAGCATTACAAACAGTTCTAACTCAGACGGAGATAAACGTATCCCATGTCTGCCTCGTTGTATGACATCCTGCGCCAGTTCGTTGATCAGAAACGAGAAAATTGTCGGTGAGGCTACACAACCTTGTTTAAGGCCTTGCATACATTCAAATAAATCAGTGTATTCGTTTCCGCACCGCACGCATGCTTTCACATTTTCATACATGCTCTTTAACACCTTAAATATCTTGCCTTGTATGCCTAATCGAAAAAGCACTGACCAGAGCACGGGGCGCTTAATGCTATCGTAAGCCTTACAAAAATCTATGCAGGCTACATACAGTTTGGCCTTTCGTGAAAACTGTTTCTGGACGCAAGCGTAAAGGGTAAACACATGATCAATAGTTGAGTAATTCCTCCGGAAACCAGCCTGGCTTTCATCTAAAATGTTATTATTTTCTGACCAAACAGACAGGCGGTCGTTCAGAACACACATAACAATTTTGCTCATCGTACTGGTGAGGGAAATTCTTCTGTTAATTATCAGGGTTATCACAGTCTCCTTTTTTATGTAACGGCACAATAATGGCCTTGGACCACTCTCTTGGGTACACCCCCTTCTCGAGAATGTTGTTGAACAATTTAACTAAAAAGGGTAAAATAAGACTTTCAGACACTTTCAACATTTCATTCAACACACCATCAAACCCTGCCGCTTTACCATTTTTCAAATTTCTGATTGCTTTACTAATTTCAATTTCAGTTATTTCACTGTCAAGAATTTCGTCACTGATACCTGTATCAGGCAACTGATCGTCTTCGGGTTCACCTTCAACTGTATCGGTGTTTAAAACATCCTTGAAATGTTCGTACCATGCCTCTTTTGGTACGGAGTTGGAGTGCACCTCTTTTCTATACTGTTCAAAAAAAGAAACGCATAGTTGCTACTTGCCAAATTTGTTTTATTTTTCGAAAAAATTAACAGAAAATCCAATATTTAGATTATTTGTTTGACATTTGGTATGGACACAGTTGACTGCAAACACAGTTCATTTGCATCTTCAAATCAATCAGTCAATCAATACGATTGGGTGCCGAGGCTGTCAAGTCAGTAGGGGGTGTGACTGCCTTGAGCAGCAACAACTGCCCGGCACCTTCTGGGCATGGACTGGATCAGATGCCGGATATCTTGCTGTGGGATGGTGTCCCACTCCTCCTGAAGTGCCTGCAATAGATCGCGGTGATTTGCCGGCGCTTCTTCTCGCCTGCGCACACGTCTGTCCAATTCATCCCAGAGGTGTTCTATCGGGTTCATGTCTGACGACATGGATGGCCAGGGAAGCACCTGGACATGGTGGTCGGTGAGGAACTGGGTGGTGAGTCGTGCTGTGTGCGGGCGAGCGTTGTCCTGCTGGAATATGGCATCCTGGTCAGCCAGAAGAGGAAGGGCGTGTGGGCGCAGAATTTCCTCCACGTATCGCTGGGCAGTTATGCGCCCTTGGACGTGCACCCGGGTGCTCCTTCCAGCGGTATTGATCGCCACCCACACCATGACGCCTCCACCACCATGAACGGGTGCCTCATCCACACAGTTGGGCGCGTAACGTTCGTTTACTCTCCGGTAGACCCTCCTCCGACCATCATGTCGCTGGAGCAGGAAGTAGGACTCGTCGCTGAAGCACACGTGTCTCCAGTGATTCCGGACGGTCACGCGAAGGTGCTGGTTGCCCCACTGCACTCGGTTCTGGCGATGGCGGCGGGTGAGGACAGCTCCTCTGTGAGGTCTGCGAGCTCTCAAACCAGCTTCATGCAGGCGGTTCCGCACGGTCTGGTCCGATAATCGGTGTGGCCCGGGGAGAGCCTGGACAGAAGATGAGGCCGACAGGAAACGATTCCGGAGGTGGCGGAGCCGTATGAAGCGGTCGTGAGCAGCAGTTGTCGTCCTTGGTCTTCCCGCTCGTGGCAAGTCAGCAACGGAGCCAGTGGCTTGAAACCTGACCCACAGTCTACTGATGGTGCTCTGGGACACGTGGAAGTGCCTGGCGATTGCACTTTGACTTTGGCCTGCTTGTAAACGACCCAATGCAATTTGGCGGTCTTCTCTGCTCAATCGGGCCATCTTTCGTCGCTGAATTGTCGTCTGATTTCTTTGTGGCGAACAATCCGCTTTTATGGGTTTTGGAAGACATGGTGAGAGCTCAATATTCCCCGAGTTTCACGAGATTACACTGAAGCATGACGAGTGGTCATGCCAAATGAGCAATTTTGATATTGTAGCCACTGATAACGCATGCGTCACGTGCAGAGCTCACTTGTGGCAATGGACGAAAGGTCGACGACCAGATAAACATTTTCTGCAGTTTGGTGGATATCCTTGTAGCCATATAACTAAATTATCCAAATATTACAAGCTATGCGTTTCTTTTTTTGAACAGTATATTACATTTCCTTATTTCCTTCCAAAATTCTGTTGGTTTATCAGCAGAGAGCAATAAGTTATGAACTTGTTTTAACCTGTACTCTGTTCGCTTTGTTCGAAGAAGATCTGTATACTCCCTCCTCACTTCAGCGTACTTTTGCTTTGCTATCTCTTTTTACATTTAGTCAAGTTTTGAATAAATGTTTTAACGTAGAGGGGGAATCGAGACGAGGGTCGTGGTGTATGTGCGTGCGTGCGTGCGTGTGTGTGTGTGTGTGTGTGTCTGTCTGTGTGTGTGTGTAGAGCGATTCAGACCATTGCGTTCAGTTTCATTCTGGGAGTTCGACAGCTACTTGACTAAATGTTGTATTTTCGCCTTACGCGACTTGTTCTTCTTTATCTTCTGTTTTAATTCTTTGGTAACGTCTCAGCAACCGTCTCGCAGATCGCTTCTTTTCCAAACATTCAATATCAAACCATGAGGACGTACTTCTACCTTCAGCGTCACCTCCGACTTTTTGGTCATGCACTTTGCCGACTGTAACATTGCTTTGTTAAAAATTTCCAGCCCCTCGTCCATGTCTGCGCTGATGATGTCGCACGCTTCCTTTAACTTAGCTTTAAAATCGTCTGATTTTACACTTCCAATAAAATCATTCTTTTTATATTTAGTCAAGTTTTGACTAAATATTTTAACATCGAGGGGGAATCGAAACGAGGGTCGTGGTGTATGTGCGTGTGTGTGTGTGTGTGTGTGTGTGTGTGTGTGTGTGTGTGTGTGTGTGTGTGTGTGTGTGTGTGTGTGTGTGTGTGTGTCTGTGTGTGTGTGTGTGTGTGTGTAGAGCGATTCAGACTAAACTACTGGACCGATCTTTATGAAATTTGACATGAGAGTTCCTGGGTATGAAATCCCCGAACGTTTTTTTCATTTTTTTGATAAATGTCTTTGATGACGTCATATCCGGCTTTTCGTGAAAGTTGAGGCGGCACTGTCACGCCCTCATTTTTCAACCAAATTGGTTGAAATTTTGGTCAAGTAATCTTCGACGAAGCCCGGGGTTCGGTATTGCATTTCAGCTTGGTGGCTTAAAAATTAATTAATGACTTTGGTCATTAAAAATCTGAAAATTGTAAAAAAAAAAATAAAAATTTATAAAACGATCCAAATTTACGTTTATCTTATTCTCCATCATTTTCTGATTCCAAAAACATATACATATGTTATATTTGGATTAAAAACAAGCTCTGACAATTAAATATATACAAATTATTATTAAAATTAAATTGTCGGAATCAATTTAAAAACACTTTCATCTTATTCCTTGTCGGTTCCTGATTCCAAAAACATATAGATATGATATGTTTGGATTAAAAACACGCTCAGAAAGTTAAAACAAAGAGAGGTACAGAAAAGCGTGCTATCCTTCTTAGCGCAACTACTACCCCGCTCTTCTTGTCAATTTCACTGCCTTTGCCATGAGCGGTGGACTGACGATGCTACTAGTATACGGTCTTGCTGAAAAATGGCATTGCGTTCAGTTTCATTCTGTGAGTTCGACAGCTACTTGACTAAATGTTGTATTTTCGCCTTACGCGACTTGTTCTTCTTTATCTTCTGTTTTAATTCTTTGGTAAGGCCAAAAAAAAAATTGTCTGTTTCTGGTAACATGGCTAAAAAAAATAGGGTCGGTAGGTCGGGATTTTTTTTTTTTTTTTTTTTTTTTTTTTTTAAACCCCAAATGTAGACCAATAAAACTAACTTTAAAAATCGCGCAAAGAGACTGGATTCACTATACATAGAGACAAGACACTCAACACATTTACAAATCGTCAGCGGACTTTCGTTTTCACACGTTTTTGTTGTTCATTTTCTCACCCTGTCCTTTACCACAAAAAAAAAAAAAAAAAAATGTTTGAGTTTGGAAAAAAAAAGTTTAGGGTCGGCGCCGAAATTTAGGGTCGGTCGGGTGACCAGAAACAGACAATTTTGTTTTTTGGCCTAACGTCTCAGCAACCGTCTCGCAGATCGCTTCTTTTCCAAACATTCAATATCAAACCATGAGGACGTACTTCTACCTTCAGCGTCACCTCCGACTTTTTGGTCATGCACTTTGCTGACTGTAACATTGCTTTGTTAAAAATTTCCAGCCCCTCGTCCATGTCTGCGCTGATGATGTCGCACGCTTCCTTTAACTTAGCTTTAAAATCGTCTGATTTTACACTTCCAATAAAATCATTCTTTTTATATTTAGTCAAGTTTTGACTAAATATTTTAACATCGAGGGGGAATCGAAACGAGGGTCGTGGTGTATGTGCGTGTGTGTGTGTGCGTGTGTATGTGTGTGTGTGTGTGTGTGTGTGTGTGTGTGTGTGTGTGTGTGTGTGTAGAGCGATTCAGACTAAACTACTGGACCGATCTTTATGAAATTTGACATGAGAGTTCCTGGGTATGAAATCCCCGAACGTTTTTTTCATTTTTTTGATAAATGTCTTTGATGACGTCATATCCGGCTTTTCGTGAAAGTTGAGGCGGCACTGTCACGCCCTCATTTTTCAACCAAATTGGTTGAAATTTTGGTCAAGTAATCTTCGACGAAGCCCGGGGTTCGGTATTGCATTTCAGCCTGGTGGCTTAAAAATTAATTAATGACTTTGGTCATTAAAAATCGGAAAATTGTAAAAAAAAATAAAAATTTCTAAAACGATCCAAATTTACGTTTGTCGTATTCTCCATCATTTGCTGATTCCAAAAACATATAAATATGTTATATTCGGATTAAAAACAAGCTCTGAAAATTAAATATATAAAAATTATTATCAAAATTAAATTGTCGAAATCAATTTAAAAACACTTTCATCTTATTCCTTGTCGGTTCCTGATTCCAAAAACATATAGATATGATATGTTTGGATTAAAAACACGCTCAGAAAGTTAAAACAAAGAGAGGTACAGAAAAGCGTGTTATCCTTCTTAGCGCAACTACTACCCCGCTCTTCTTGTCAATTTGCCATGAGCGGTGGACTGACGATGCTACGAGTATACACGGTCTTGCTGAAAAATGGCATTGCGTTCAGTTTCATTCTGTGAGTTCGACAGCTACTTGACTAAATATTGTATGTTCGCCTTACGCGACTTGTTTGCATCGTTCCAGACAACTTTTGAGACACGTGCTTGTTCAGGGGGCTGGCGCTGATTCACTTTCAACCCAAGCGCAAAGGTCACAGGCATATGCATTGATTCAATTCTGTCGCCAATGGTTAAATCGTGAATGTTATTGGCTAGGTCAACAGATGCTAAACAATAACCCACCACACTGTTACCACTATGGGAGATATAAGTAAACTTGCACGAGTTGTCCGCATTGCAAACCCCATTCAAGATTTTGAGATCAAAGCATACACACAGATCAATAAGATTTGTACCAAACCCATTTAGTGTATAGTCTTCAGTCATTCTACCATGTGAAATCGTGTCATGGTCATGACCTTGCGAGTCTTGATCAAGGAGGTCAAAAATTTTCTCCGTATCTACCTGGTAGTCTAATGTTCTAGAATTAAAATCACCGCACAAGAGCGTGTGACAATCACTTGTCATTTCTAAAACATCACTTAAACATAGCTCCACTTCATTTAGATGGCACGAGGAGTCTGTCTTTTGGTAATAAGGGCTCCCACATGGTGGCACATACACTGGCACGAACACAATATCTCGATCACCACCACACACATGTTTTGACAGTTTCAGGACTAGCATATGATCATGTGAGAGAGAGAGAGAGAGAGAGAGAGAGAGAGAGAGAGAGAGAGAGAGAGAGAGAGACAGAGACAGAGACAGAGACAGAGAGACAGACAGACAGAGAGACAGAGCGAGAGAGAGGGAATGAGAGAATGAGAGAGACAGAGAGAGAGAGAGAGAGAGAGAGAGAGAGAGAGAGAGAGAGAGAGAGAGAGAGAGAGAGAGAGAGAGAGAGAGAGAGAGAGAGAGAGAGAGAGAGAGAGAGAGAGAGAGATTTTAACTTACCTATGGTATCGTGTTCTTGTTACCGATCAACACTTTTTCCTTTTGTAGAAAGCACACATTATTTACGATGCATCATTTAAGAAACATAAAAACATGTTTGCCTTTACCACTTTTCATGAACAAACACGACCAACAAATAAACGATCAGCTCGAGGTGTCCTTTTAGAATGAAAGTTCAGCGTAGTTGTAGCTTTGTTAAAAATAAACGGGATCTCGCCAAAAGGCTCATGAATGGGTACAGTCGGCCGTGCTGAAACTGGTATTCCTGTTTGACGGCCTTAGTGCAAATCATTGAATATTCCGGGTTTGGAAAGATAGAACATTCCGTTTCAAGTTATTTGAGAGCTGGAAAGAGAGAGGGGGGTAGGGGGGAGAGACTGAGAGAGAGAGCAAGAAAGAGAGAGGGGGTGAAAAAAAAGAGAGAGAGAGACTGAGAGAGAGAGAAAGAAAGAGAGAGAGAGTGTGTGAGAGAGAGTGTGTGAGAGAGAGAGAGAGTGTGAGAGAGAGAGAGAGAGAGAGAGAGAGAGAGAGAGAGAGAGAGAGAGAGAGAGAGAGAGAGAGAGAGAGAGAGAGAGAGAGAGAGAGAGAGAGAGAGAGAGAGAGAGAGAGAGAGTACTAGTACAGCGCATTCATTCATTCTCTCCATGTAATTTATAATATCTCTGTCTGTAACATCTGCTGTTCTTTTTCGTTTGATATTTGACTTTACTTTTACAGACCTAACTGATCACCAGAAGATTTTCATTTTATCAAACAGACAACGTCAACATCGAAAATAAAACCTCAAAAGTGGGACACCGTGCACACAGCGAAGTGATAAACAAAATCAGCAGACCCCCACATACATTGCGCTACTTGTCAGTCCAACGCTGAGGTCACATTGCAAGGCCGTAGATAAGCTGGAAATAGCGGCGGGAAAGAAGGGAATTCCCCTTCCTTGTGTGCGTCAACAACCACTGGCTGACGGCTATCGGGGAAAATGAGGTCACTGGGTTATGTTGAAGACGGGGAAAATCTGAAACAAATATCGCCTGAAATTAGAATAAACTGGACACATTTACCATCCTTCATCCAAGCAAATATATTTTGTGTGCGTCGTAGTCCTTATAGTGTTAAATTAAGTCGGAAAACGTATGAATACAAAGATTAGTGAGTCAAATTTAGGAAATTATACAGTCTAGGCCAAAATGGTTGGCCATACATTTTTCCCCGTGTGACGACATGGCCCGAGTACTTGTCGCGGCGTGCAGCGCACGCTCCCGGAGACTGTATGACTCGACCTGCCATCATGTCACAATACACCTTCGTGGAATATCATACCGAGTCTAGGAAGTGTGTGTTCGTTGACGAGACACACCCACTGAAACCTGAATTTGACTCTCGACGCATTGACAGGAGTGGTAGACTGAGGGCTATGGTTGCTAGAACGTCACGTTTCCGCAATTCTTTTGTTCCCAGAGCTATCCATGCTTTCAACCAATCACATGTTAGAGGCCTCTATCATGTTTCTCTGTAATAATTATTACTGTACTCTGTTGCTGGGTTATCTGTAATGTATGTATTTTTAGTAACTGTATTACCGTAGTTCAAAATAATGTGCGGTGTTCTAGTCGACATGTGGTGCTTTGTATACCTTGTGTGTGCGTTGATGTGGAGGTGGACTCTTGGACGTCTTTTTGTTATTGGAATTATGGTTTTTGTTAAATTGTATTGCTGTTGCTGTTGTTGTTGTGTGTAGAGTGAGTTGTGTGTTGGCAGACTTGACTTGACGGATGACTGTTTGCGTTAGTGAGACTGTGATCATACTCATAATAGTCATACTCATTTATTTTCTTATGATGTGTTTATTTTTTATTATGCATTCTTATTCTTTTGATTGGAAATGAGTATTGTTACAATATAATTTCCATTTGGATTAATAAATTTGAGTTGAGGAGACGCTCAAATAGACTGTCGTCTGACTCATCCGCAATAGACCTTTTTCGTATAACCTTTGCCCCCAGCGTTTCGACCAATCAGATTTTAGGGCACGGCAGCCTCTCTCTGATAACCGGAAATAAGGGGCAGCCTGAAATATCTCATTCACTTTCGGTGCTCGAAGTACTATTGCCAGAGGATTACTTTGAGAAATTCTGCAAGAAAACGGATTATCTTGTTCAAAATCATGAACAAAAAGTCAAGGACATGCACGAAGGTACGGTTTGAAACGGCTATTGGTGGTATATGGACGAAAGACTTGGCGAACTTCCCCTGCATAAGCGAAGCAGAGGTGATGGACCACAGATCAACAGATCTCTGGATCAACTTTCTTACTGATACTACTGCGTCGACGTTCGACAAGTTATACGACGCATCCAGCGCAAATAATGCAAAACCTTGGGGTAAACGATAGACATACTGTGTGCATAAAATGTCTTTTTGCATGGCACAACAGCTAGTAAGCAACTGTGGTGATCAGACTCAGAGCGAGTGTGCTGACGTCAATGAAGCAGACTCGCAACGAAGTGTATGCTGTTGTGGGGGGACGCTGACCGGACAGGCACTTGGAGCCTACTGCGAGTGTATTGCTGGGTAAGTGTTGTTGGCCTTGTATGTTTTGTGGGATTAACTTGATGGCTGCGTTACTTGGTATCTTACACAATCAGTTTTCATACTCAGTCATATAATGCATGGCACACAAAGTGACAAACACACACAGAGATTCATAATTCTCTACTGAAAATGTCTGCATGCAAAAGCTGTCTTTTTTGACAAAGTTATGAGCAGCATGTTTATGTAATTTCAATCAGTATCTCCAGGAGACCATGCCATGTTGGCTAGGCATGTTCAATATACCAGGTACCTGAGTGCGGAGTTTTATTTAATGTGTACGTACACATGAGTTTGTGAATCCTCTTGTCAATGAAGGTTATCACTGCAGTAAGATCAAATTCCATTCTGAGCCGGTATATATTTTATATAGATATCAACAGCATGCGCTTACAAGCTCTCTGTAGGAATTCCTAGGAAAGATAAAGTTAATTGTTATTAGCAGGCTAAGGAAAATCAAGATGATACAAACGGAATTTGATTGTGTGTTGTTGTTTTTACCCAGAAAGGACAGTCTTGCAACCATGTGGCTGCCACACTTTTTGCTGCTTCACACTACATGGCTGAAGGAATCGACACTGTGCCACCAGACAAAACTTGTACACACTACAAATGTATGTGGAAGGGGCATGCTGCCAAGAAAACTGCACCAGCTGCTCTCGCTGACATACAAATTGTTAAGTAAGTGTGTATAATAATTAATATTAAGGAAATTAGGGTTGCGTTACCTAGAGGTTTACATCAGAGTGTGATCTATTTTGTTCAGAACATAAGTCTCAAAGTTAAAATATAGAGCTTGTTAACTACAAGTACAACAGCTACAAGACTGGGGAAAGAGAAACAGTGATATTTATAAAGTGCATCATCAAAAAACTATGCATTTTACATTTAGTCAAGAGACCAGGGCGGTGGTGTATGTTTGTGTGTAGAGCAATTTCTGGAAAACTACAACATTATGTTTAGGTTAAAAACAAACCAGCCCTGAAAGTGGCAAGTATTTTACTCGCCATAGTGAGTAGAAGCATGCAACTGGTGAGTAGAAGTGTTCATCTACTCGCCAAATGCGAGTGAAGATGCTGAATCAAATTGTTGGTTTGGTTCGTAAAATTTGCTCTCTGGCTGGTACGTTTTCAGAATCACTTGCCAGAGGCTAGTGCATAATTTTTTGACTTTCAGGGCTACAAGCTTAGAAAGTTAAACAGATTTTGTTTAAACACAGGGAAGCGTGATTTCCTGTGGGACAGTTTTGCTACTGCGCTATGCTGGGTTGCCATTTACCTTATTCGACGTGGATGCTGGTTTTCAGCTAAGCATTGTCCTTGTGAAATGTACTGCGTTCAGTATCGTTATAAATAAATAAATCCCTGCGCCTTGAATATGTGCGCGATATAAATTGCATAAAAAAATAAAATTAAATAAAAAATAAAAATCCCTGCGCTTAGAACTGTACCCACGGAATACGCGCGATATAAGCCTCATATTGATTGATTGATTGATTGGTTATACATGTTTGACAGACTGGCGCAACTTGTTTTAGCATTTGTACCCAGCATAAGATTTGTCAGTGTCAAGTAAAAAAAAATAATTTCATTTTCAGGTATGCTTCAAGACAAGACAAGTTTCCCCGGACGACTCTTCAAGGCCTCAATTTTGACCCAAGAAGTCCGGATGCAAGGAAGCGCGACTAAGAGATCTTCAACAACCGGTACCAACCGTTTGAAGGCTGCATATAGTTATGATATACTGAACTATGGTTTTCAAGGTGTGATATTTTTTTCCAATACCAGTTAATTAAGTTAGTAGCAACAGTTAACTGTTCTGTCAAGTGAAAAATGTATGTAGTTTCGATATGGACAGGTAAAATCAGTACTTTGTTTACAGCGAGGGAGGGTACGTAGTGCTGTCACCTCTGTGTGTGAGTTCAGGTTTAATTTTTTAAATGCCTGCAGTTAAGACAGAAGATTGTGGAAGCTGATAAGAACTTGTGTCAGAGGATAGTAAGAAGTGTTTCGGCTTCGTACGGACTATACCATCATCCAGGACTTGTGTGTATTATTCGGAGAACGTATCAGAGCCGAGGACATGTGTTGTGAACAGCGATTCTCAGTGATGAAAGTGTAGTGTGTGTAATGCCGGACTGTGTTCTTCTTCAACTTCGGAATGGCAAGGAGGTATTTTGTGAGATGTTTTATGATTTGATATCCATGTACTGATGATTTGATTCAATAGCGAAATGTTTGAAATGTTCATTCGTTTTGTGCCATGTTTGTTGTTCAAGAGCGTGTTGTCACCATCCCTTATGAATGTGCCGATATGGACGTGTGTGAATGTTGGTGCAGACATGAGCGTTTGAGCGAGTGAATTTAGAAGCCCTGTGCATGAAAGTCATTACCGGACAACGAAATCAGCAAACATAGAAATTCCTTGTCATACACATCGATCTAATCAAGGTAATAATGTTAGCACTTTTTTTTTCAATTTATTTCACAGTTATTTGTTATTTTTTTGAGGAAATTATAATGCAATTCACCGATTTTAAAAAACATGATTCCAATTGTCTCCCTTGAACAAATTTGTTTGTACAAAATTTGTTACTTACTTTTTTTTTTCAAGGCTATATCAAGGAAAATTCTTTTTGAACTGATTGTGGGACCGTGCACAAGCTGACAGACTTGAACTCAAAAGTTGCAGAAGATTCTTGGCTGCGACTTTTGAGTTCAAGCCGATCAGTTTGTGCACAGTCCCAAGATTTGTCTATAATTATTTATTTATCACTTAAAATAAAATACAGTTTTTCTTTTAATTAAACTGTAGATATGTCAAAGACTGTTTTGAATAATTTTGGGGGGTAATTTTCTTTAAGCAATAACTCAAGTGAATGCACAAATTGTGTATTAAGGGTCGGTACAAGGGAGACAATTTGAAGCCATTTTAAAAAACAAAGCAGTATATTGCATAATAATATCCTTCAATTATAACAAGAAATAAGGAATAAACGTCTCTTGACATGTTGTCTACCTAATTATCTTGATCGCATTTATTTAAAGTGGGAATCGTTATGTTCGTAAGCTCACATACAATCATTTATGAAACAAACTCAGACCAGACCAGAGATTTGATTGATAATGGGCCCTTTATTCTATACAGTACCAGAGTAAATTATATAAACCATTACATGACAAAATAAGCTTCTTGCTCTTTGGAGTGATGTGGCCTTTGGCAGCTCATCAACCCAGTAATGTAGACCTGCCTTTTTTACGAAGTAGGTACATGCATACCGAAAGATCACCATATGTGTAAAACCATACTGCAGTGTCATTTTTCAGTAGAGAATCAACAGAAAAAGAGCGTGTGTTCTCTTTCACCTTCATGTTGTCTTTCTTCAAGCCAGAAACATCTTCAGTCGGACGATTAATCACAGAGGCCTGTTATGTAATTATCATCTGCAGCTCTGCCAACTTGAGGTAGTCTGTGTTCCAATAACAATACCCTCACATGTAGTCGTGTCCCTCTTTGCAAAGGCATGATCTGGCCCTGGTCCTAAGCTCTCACTAGATGCGGAGGGCAAAGGAATGGCTGCTTCTGTAAATACAAAATCAAATGTATACATTAGCAATAGAATTAGCATCAATGATCTTGTTATCAGATTACACATGCATCACACTCACAGCATTTAAGCATGAAAATACATGAGGGAAATAACTCCTGAAATTGAAAAAAACTTAGGGGTGCGGGAGATGCTCCCTGGAAATTATTTTGGAGTGTTCTATGCAAAATCAAAATTGTAGAAATCTAGTGCTATTTTTGTTGTTGCATCAATTCAATGGTACATTTCTGGGAATAAAAAAAATGATTCAGCATGAGCTTTATCGATGTCTTGAAAACTGCATCACTATCTGTATCAAGTAACCTCCTTAATCTTCTCGATTCAAGAGTCGGTTGATTAGTTGCGCTGAGAAGGATAGCACGCTTTACTGTACCTCTCTTCGTTTTAACTTTCTGAGCGTGTTTTTAATCCAAACATATCATATCTATATGTTTTTGGAATGAGGAACCGACAAGAAATAAGATGAAAGTGTTTTTAAATTGATTTCGAAAATTTAATTTTGATCATAATTTTTATATTTTCAGAGCTTGTTTTTAATCCAAATATAATATACTTATATGTTTTTAGAATCAGCAAATGATGAAGAATAAGATGAACGTAAATTTGGATCGTTTTATAATTGTTTATTTTTTTTTACAATTTTCAGAATTTTAATGACCAAAGTCATTAATTAATTTTTAAGCCACCAAGCTAAAATGCTATACCGAAGTCTGGCCTTCGTCGAAGATTGCTTGGCCACAATTTCAATCAATTTGATTGAAAAATGAGGGTGTGACAGTGCCGCCTCAACTTTTACAAAAAGCCCGATATGACGTCATCGAAAAAAAGAAAAAAACATCCGGGGATATGACGTTATCGAAAAAAAGAAAAAAACATCCGGGGATATCATTCCCAGAAACTCTTATGTAAAATGTCATAAAGATCGGTCCAGTAGTTTGGTCTGAATCGCTACACACACACACACGCTGAGACAGACACACACACACACATACACCACGACCCTCGTCTCGATTCCCCCTCTATGTTAAAACATTTAGTCAAAACTTGACTAACAGGGGGCCCGGGTAGCTCAGGTGGTAGAGCACTGGACTTGTGATCGAGAGGTCGCTGGTTCGAATCCGGGCCGGGACGGACACGGGTCAACTTTATGTGCAGACCCAGAGACGGTATCCATCTCCCACCCCCGTGTCACCACAATGGCACGTTAAAGATCTTGGTCATTCTACCATAAGTGCAGATGGCTGATACCACCTAAACACGCAAACATCAAAAAGCCGCGAGGGCGTAAAACTCGAATCGTATAAACCAATTCATGTCCAATATAGGCAATTAAGACCTGACGGACAATAAGCCCCTTAACATTTACTTTTTACTTGACTAAATATAACTAGGAAACATAATCAAATACGAACATCAGTTGGACAGAGAAACAATTCAAAAATGAATTGTGCGCACACACAAACACACACACACACATACAAACACACACACACACACATACACACACACACACACACACACACACAAACATATGCACACTCATTCTAAACTAACCTACATTGTGTTCAAATAAACAATCGGCGATATAATATAAAAATTAAAAAAAACTTTTTTCACGGCTGCGTTCATCAATTATTCATTGCTTGTGTAAATGTGTGGCAACATTAACATGACGAGGGAGATGAAAACGCGGAGAACAAGAATGACGACTACGACAACAAATTATTTAAAGACTACTGGTGCGATTTGTGATGGAGTCAACAACAAACAACATCACTGAATCGTGATTAACAATTCAGTCAAGCATGTAAGTCAGACACACCAGCGGCGATGACAGTTGAGCACAGTTAAATGTCCGATTTGCCCTAACTTTCCAAACACATACAGTACACATACACATACACACAAGCACACACACACACACAGACACACACACAGACACACACACACACACGCACGCACACACACACACACACACACACACACAAACACAATCACACACATACCTAGGAAGACAAACCTCGCTCTCTGCTCCCATTACATAGCGCATTCAAAAGTTTAAAAGGCAACAAAAACATAGATACAGGAACTGTTTAATAATGGAGTCCACCACTGAGAACACGCTCATACAATGTATACTGTTCAAAAAAAGAAACGCATAGTTGCTACTTGCCAAATTTGTTTTATTTTTCGAAAAAATTAACAGAAAATCCAATATTTAGATTATTTGTTTGAAATTTGGTATGGACACAGTTGACTGCACACACAGTTCATTTGCATCTTCAAATCAATCAGTCAATCAATACGATTGGGTGCCGAGGCTGTCAAGTCAGTAGGGGGTGTGACTGCCTTGAGCAGCAATAACTGCCCGGCACCTTCTGGGCATGGACTGGATCAGATGCCGGATATCTTGCTGTGGGATGGTGTCCCACTCCTCCTGAAGTGCCTGCAATAGATCGCGGTGATTTGCCGGCGCTTCTTCTCGCCTGCGCACACGTCTGTCCAATTCATCCCAGAGGTGTTCTATCGGGTTCATGTCTGGCGACATGGATGGCCAGGGAAGCACCTGGACATGGTGGTCGGTGAGGAACTGGGTGGTGAGTCGTGCTGTGTGCGGGCGAGCGTTGTCCTGCTGGAATATGGCATCCTGGTCAGCCAGAAGAGGAAGGGCGTGTGGGCGCAGAATTTCCTCCACGTATCGCTGGGCAGTTATGCGCCCTTGGACGTGCACCAGGGTGCTCCTTCCAGCGGTATTGATCGCCCCCCACACCATGACGCCTCCACCACCATGAACGGGTGCCTCATCCACACAGTTGGGCGCGTAACGTTCGTTTACTCTCCGGTAGACCCTCCTCCGACCATCATGTCGCTGGAGCAGGAAGTAGGACTCGTCGCTGAACCACACTTGTCTCCAGTGATTCCGGACGGTCCAGCGAAGGTGCTGGTTGCCCCACTGCACTCGGTTCTGGCGATGGCGGCGGGTGAGGACAGCTCCTCTGTGAGGTCTGCCAGCTTCATGCAGGCGGTTCCGCACGGTCTGGTCCGATAATCGGTGTGGCCCGGGGAGAGCCTGGACAGAAGATAAGGCCGACAGGAAACGATTCCGGAGGTGGCGGAGCCGTATGAAGCGGTCGTGAGCAGCAGTTGTCGCCCTTGCTCTTCCCGCTCGTGGCAAGTCAGCAACGGAGCCAGTAGCTTGAAACCTGACCCACAGTCTACTGATGGTGCTCTGGGACACGTGGAAGTGCCTGGCGATTGCACTTTGACTTTGGCCTGCTTGTAAACGACCCAATGAAATTTGGCGGTCTTCTCTGCTCAATCGGGCCATCTTTCGTCGCTGAATTGTCGTCTGATTTCTTTGTGGCAAACAATCCGCTTTTATGGGTTTTGGAAGACATGGTGAGAGCTCAATATTCCCCGAGTTTCACGAGATTACACTGAAGCATGACGAGTGGTCATGCCAAATGAGCAATTCTGACATTGTAGCCACTGATAACGCATGCGTCACGTGCAGAGCTCACTTGTGGCAATGGATTAAAGGTCGACGACCAGATAAACATTTTCTGCAGTTTGGTGGATATCCTTGTAGCCATATAACTAAATTAACCAAATATTACAAGCTATGCGTTTCTTTTTTTGAACAGTATACATGCTCCAAATGAGAACAAATCAAAACCATTAATTCAAAAACTGATTACACCTTCAAGTTCAAGTTTTTTTTCTTCATTTTGTCACAAAATTAATCAGGGAGGACTTTTCTCCAAACTTTTAATACGATCCTGCAGCTTTTATCAATGTTATGCCTTTTCCAATTAATTTTTCACAGATGTGGACTAGAAGCATGCTTTCCGTGGGTGAGCGCTAGGAATGGTAGAAGCACTACAATTTTAAATGTAACCCGTTGCAGGGGAATCCATACTTTTATTGTGGTAACAAAATTTAAGAGATTACCCATTAAATTTCAAGTTTCTTTGTGTTGTATAGGCCTACTTGAAGGCTTCTTTTCTCGAAAGTAGGTAGAAAGAAGACGGGGTTCTTGTTTTTTCCAGTTTTCAGTAAAGTAATTGTGTGTCTGTATGTGTGTGTGTGTGTGTGTGTGTGTGTGTGTGGTGTGTGTGTGTGTGTGAGTATGTGTGTCTGTGTGTGTGTGCGTGCGTGCGTGTGTGTGTGTGTGTGTGTGTGTGTGTGTGTGTGTGTGTGTGTGTGCCTGTGAGTGTTTGTGTTTCTTCGCTGACTTGGAAATAAGTAAAATATACGAATTGTATCCGAATATTATTACACATTCCAGTACTAACAACTGATTTTTTTTTTATAAAGCACAAGAGGTAGAAAGATAGATCGTAGATATAATGTTGCATTTGCTAGCACACTATGACATGCTATAAACTCTATTAGCAAAAATCGCACACATGGTAACAAAAATAGTTCCTTTGGTTTAGAGTTGAGCGAATTAATCACGTTGACTGGTTATTCAATCGTTTCATATTCCCTTTCTGAGGAAGCTGCCGTTGTTTTACTGAGCTATTTATAATATATTATAGTGCGTTTTTCCGCATCATTAATCACCCTACAAAACCAGGAAACACGTTCAGGATCTGTCGACTCACAATTTATGTCATGTTATCAACCCCCCACCCCCCACCCCCCTCTCTCCCCCACCCCCTACTCCCATCCTCTTTTCCTTCACCACTTCCCCACCTTTCCAATGCGCGAGTTAAGTTTGCCAGTGGCTAGGAAGTGAGAATAACTACAGAGTATAATCATCCGGTGAACACATCCTGAACGCATGTCCTGTGTCTTATTTACTGCTGATCATTGTTCTTTATGGTGAGGAAGAATTGTAGCGCTGATACAATTTTAATTGCAAAAGCGGCTTCCTTTAAAAGGAAACTTGCTCCGATTAAATAACCTTTTCAACGAACGTTCTGTTTACGATTCGTTTTAGATGTTAATTCCTGTCTCCATGGATGTGTGTATGTGTGTGTGACTATATCGTTCACCTGTCGGTGATCTTCGGATGTGATCATTTGATTTGGGATTTGTTCACAAATCAACAATAAAATCTAGGAATATTTCAAAAGCATGCTTTTGTAGAAAATAATGTCACATGCTCAAGTTTTAGTCGTTAATTTGAGGATCAGCACATTAAGCCCTCTTGTATTTGTTTCATTTGTAGTTTGGCCCGCAGCCCGATATGCTGAGCAGTGTGTCACCAGGGCAGGTACCCGATTAAGTTCAGTGTTCTTAACTTACCACATAAACAAACGGCCTTTCTTTGCAAGACATGTACTTGGAGTCACGATTTTACTCACCCTAATAAAAGTTGCATCAAGCGAAATCAATGCATTCAGTCAACCTGCGGAACTCACATAATGAAACTGAATGCAGTGCATTTCACACACACACACACACACACACACACACACACACACACACACACACACACACACACACACACACACACACACACGGATGAATATCATCGGGAGACACGAGCCTCTGGCGAGTGGCTCTCGATTGATATTCCCGCTGGGTCTTGACTAAAATACAAGCCATATAAAAAAACACGATTGTTGTAATCTGTATATCCCATTCTACCATCAAACACAAAGTGTAGACTACTAGCGGCACTGTTGCGATCTGTGGAGAGTGAAACAGTGGTGCCAGCGAGACTTGGCCCTTTTGCAACCTTAAACTAAGTGACCGTCGCTGAAAAAATAAAACGAATGAGTGCATCGATAAGTACGCAGTAACACTACTTTCAGACCATTTAAAAGCTTTAAGTAAAGGTTCATAAGTTGCAAGAAAGTAATGAAGTCGTATAGAAATCAATTTAGTTGAAGCGCACAATTCTTTTGTTTTGCGTTTCAGGTCGGCAGAACGGGCGAAACCGGGTTGGCACCCATTTGGCTTACTCGATTCAGAATCGATTCCACGTTGTTTTTCTCGAACGTATTATTATACAATCAGGCTTATTGACAGAGAAGCAAATTTTAGGGAACAAATATGTAGGTTTAGATTTAACCATTTGCTCCCTATTTGAAATGTTTTGCGAGTGTGTTTGCATGGATGAACCTAAACTGGTATGGGTGTGAGGAAACGGGACCAATTTGGTGAAGTCGCGAATTACCGCCGATTGATTGCATTTTGAAGGAATATGACTGGATTACGGAAAAATGCACACATGTTAAGATCTTGGATACCTTCATCGCCAACGTGGACTTACTGCAGAGCCAGGCAAAAGAGTAGACTTGCTCGCAAAACACGCGAAACAGCCGATGGTTGATACGAAGCGAAGCCACCCCAAACCATGCAGTACGGACGCTTCTGGGTCCCGCTACGCATGACACCAGTACAGACCAGTGTTGTTGCTTTGAGTTTGACTAACAAACTCGAAACTGTCATTTAAAACATGAGCCAAATGTGTATTGATTGTGTGATTAGTCTATGTGACAGGGCTTCTATTATCTGTGCTCCCTAGCTTCTGTCAGTTCCCACACCGACACTGTGACAGACTCTCACGAACAGTCGTCTGCTTCGATGCAAGGGAGGGTACTCGTTTTTTTGGTTTGGTTTGTAGCCATGGGCATTGTGATAGTGTTCGACTGTTCAAACTAGTGTTATGCACGGGTTAATAAAACTGCGGATAGAACTCTTTAGCAGCAAAACAATTAAGAGTGTATTATAATATACTAGCAGTTAAGCCCGGCTTCGCCCGGGAGTAAGCGGAGCCCTGTAGCAATTTAAGACGCTCGCTATCCCATTATCATCAGCTTTACCTCCTTTGTTTGGATACAAAAAAAGAGTTATCTCCCTTACCTTCTAGAAATTTCCGGAACTGTCCAGTTAATTTTTCTTTCTTCATTTCTTCCCCTCATAGGAGCAATAGCGAGTCTCTAATATCACTGGCATGATGTGCTTGCTACAGGTGAACAGTAGGCACTGAACTGATCTTGCACCATATAGGCTGTATTCAATAAATGGGAGGTCCATAATCTGAGAAAGGAAACAATGAATCAAGAAACTAAAACCCAGGTGCACATCTGCGGCACCTAGGGAGTGTACGTGCACACTATCTTGTTCCTGCCTCTTGCCATCTCAGAGGTATGGCGACCACAGACAAAAAAGAGTTATCTCCCTTACCTTCTAGAAATTTCCGGAACTGTCCAGTTAATTTTTCATTCTTCATTTCTTCCCCTCATTGGAGCAATAGCAAGTCTCTAATATCACTGGCATGATGTGCTTGCTACAGGTGAACAGTAGGCACTGAACTGGTCTTGCACCATATAGGCTGTATTCAATAAATGGGAGGTCCATAATCTGAGAAAGGAAACAATGAATCAAGAAACTAAAACCCAGGTGCACATCTGCGGCACCTAGGGAGTGTACGTGCACACTATCTTGTTCCTGCCTCTTGCCATCTCAGAGGTATGGCGACCACAGACAAAAAAGAGTTATCTCCCTTACCTTCTAGAAATTTCCGGAACTGTCCAGTTAATTTTTCATTCTTCATTTCTTCCCCTCATTGGAGCAATAGCAAGTCTCTAATATCACTGGCATGATGTGCTTGCTACAGGTGAACAGTTATCTCCCTTACCTTCTAGAAATTTCCGGAACTGTCCAGTTAATTTTTCATTCTTCATTTCTTCCCCTCATAGGAGCAATAGCAAGTCTCTAATATCACTGGCATGATGTGCTTGCTACAGGTGAACAGTAGGCACTGAACTGGTCTTCAATAAATGGGAGGTCCATAATCTGAGAAAGGAAACAATGAATCAAGAAACTAAAACCCAGGTGCACATCTGCGGCACCTAGGGAGTGTACGTGCACACTATCTTGTTCCTGCCTCTTGCCATCTCAGAGGTATGGCGACCACAGACAAAAAAGAGTTATCTCCCTTACCTTCTAGAAATTTCCGGAACTGTCCAGTTAATTTTTCATTCTTCATTTCTTCCCCTCATAGGAGCAACAGCGAGTCTCTAATATCACTGGCATGATGTGCTTGCTACAGGTGAACAGTAGGCACTGAACTGGTCTTGCACCATATAGGCTGTATTCAATAAATGGGAGTTCCATAATCTGAGAAAGGAAACAATGAATCAAGAAACTAAAACCCAGGTGCACATCTGCGGCACCTAGGGAGTGTACGTGCACACTATCTTGTTCCTGCCTCTTGCCATCTCAGAGGTATGGCGACCACAGACAGACAGACAGACACTCTCTTTTATTATATGTATAGATTTGTTTGGCGCAAGGTCAAAGGTCGGGAGGAAAGTAGTTCTTTGCCCAAATCGGAATCTGCACTATCATATATTTTTTGGAGTCCATGATGTATTTATTGAGCTATAAAAATACAACATATATACCCATACTGAAGTAACAGAGACAAAGAAGGGAGGTCATGGGATATATATATATATCCCATGACCTCCCTTCTTTGTCATATCCCATGACCTCCCTTCTTTGTCTCTGTTACTTCAGTATGGGTATATATGTTGTATTTTTATAGCTCAATAAATACATCATGGACTCCAAAAAATATATGATAGTGCAGATTCCGATTTGGGCAAAGAACTACTTTCCTCCCGACCTTTGACCTCGCGCGGAACAATGTGACACATTTGTATGAAGTTCCAAAATCGTATTGCACGGCTCAGAAAACCATATCAGTTGCACGCAAAAATGAATCTCAGAACTGATTTGATGTATGAGATGCAATAAGCAAACGTTTCTTTCATTATGAAAGCAATGCAGGTCGAAAAAAACGAACATTCAACTTACAAGATAACCAGATGCTAGCGAACCAAAACAAAAACACGAGTACCCTCCCTTGCATCGTTAGCAGACGACTTTTGAGAATCTGTCGGTAGTGTGTTTTGGTGTGCGTCTTCAGTTTCTCTGGCAGTGTCGGTGTGGGAACTGACAGAAGCTAGGGAGCACAGATAATAGAAGCCCTGTCACATAGACTAATCACACAATCAATACACATTTGGCTCATGTTTTAAATGACAGTTTTGAGTTTGTTAGTCAAACTCAAATCAACAACACTGTCAGTGTCACTGGTGACATGCGCAGCGACACCGAAAAGCGTCCTTTACCTGGCACGGTTGGGCTTCGCTATCAAACATCGACTGTTTCACGTGTTTTGCGAGCAAGTCTACTCTTTTGCCTGGCTCTGCAGTAAGTCCACATTGGCGATGAAGGTATCCAAGAACTTACCATGTGTGTATTTTTCCGTAATCCAGCCATATTCCTTCAAAATGCAATCAATCGGCGGTGACAGACGTGTCGGTCGCGTTTTCCTCACACCCATACCAGTTTAAGTTCATCCATGCAAACACACTCGCAAAACAGTTTATCACGTAGATACATTTCAAACAGGGAGCAAATGGTTACATCTAAACCTACATATTTGTTCCCTAAAATTTGCTTCTCTGTCAATAAGCCTATAATTACACACGTTCGAGAAAAACAACGTGGAATCGATTCTGAATCGAGTAAGCCAAATGGGTCCCAAACCCGTTTCGTCCGTTCTGCCGACCTGAAACGCAAAAGAAAAGAATTGTGCGCTTCAACTAAATTAATTTCTATACGACTTCATTACTTTCTTGCAACTCATGAACCTTTACTCAAAGCTTTTAAATGGTCTGAAAGTAGTGTTACCGCGTACTTATCGATGCACTCATTCGTTTTATTTTTTCAGCGACGGTCACTTAGTTTAAGGTTGCAAAAGGGCTAAGTCTCGCTGGCAACACTGTTTTACCCTGCACAGATCGCAACAGTGCCGCTAGTAGTCTACACTTTGTGTTTGATGGTAGAATGGGATATACAGATTACAACACTCGTGGTTTTTTTATATGGCTTGTATTTCAGTCAAGACCCAGCGGGAATATCAATCGAGAGCCACTCGCCAGAGGCTCGTGTCTCCCGATGATATTCATCCGCTGGGTCTTGACTGAAATACAAGCCATATAAAAAACCACTCGTGTTGTAACCTATACATATATATATATATGGGGTCCTGATTTGGCCTATTATGGTCCGCTGGACCCGAAAAGCAACAGCTAACTAACTAACTAACTATATATATATATATATATACACACATACACACACATATACAACATTTTTTTAAAGGGGTCTAGTGACCTCAATGTCTATATCGTCCTTGGCTCTGTACACATCGCATGGGTGAGTTCATTTGGTTCCTATAGACTTTAATCCCCTGAGCAAAGCGTTGTATACAACGACATTAAAAACAAATAAACTGCTTAAGTTAAAGGCACAGTAAGCCTCCTGTAAACTATCACAGAGCTCCCCGAGCGGCTACATATAGTACAAGCATACTTCCATTTGAACGCTCACCGAACGGGAACATCCTGGCTGCTTTCTCTCGAGCGTGAAAAAATTTCAAAGAATTTATTTTCGTGGACTTGGTCCTTAACAACAATGGCGCCTCGTTTTGGTGCAGGACGGCTGTTATGAATACCGGAAATCACGCCCGGACTGTAAGCCTCCCGTAAACCATCACATATACTGTCAGGCTTTTACACACAGTACAAACACCCTTCCATTTGAACGCTCACCAAACGGGAACATCGTAGGTGCCCAACGTAAGCAGCTAGCAATTTTTAAAGAATTAATTTTGCAGATTGTCCCGAACACTTATTGGACCCATCCTGAACTCAGGTCAAACATGAGTTACTTCCCTTCGGGTCTCATTCTATCGATGTAAACTGGCGATAGCCGTGAATCGATGATTATCAGAATGTTTTTGGACCGTGGTCGTTTTTTGCGCTAGACCTAACTTTTAAAATCTAAAAAAAATTAATTGACAGCTTTTTACACAGACATTCTTTAATCATAAAAGAATTCTTTTTTTTCAGTACAATTCGAAGTTGTGAAAGTTTGAAAAAAGAAAAGCCCGGAAGCAGGGTTACGCAAGGGTCGTAGCAGACGACGGTTTATCAGTGCATATCGCCGTTCCTCTCAACATTCAAAAGCCATCGCTAGAGTTCTTGTGAACCACAGCCGTTTGTTTCGTGCATAAAAACGTGCTATTGTAATTAAGCTCGCATCGAGTCGCATTCAAATGACTAACTGACGACTACATTGTGAAAAAGGGAAACTGGATCACACGGGTTCACGATGGCTCAGGGGTAAGACAAACCACGCAAAAATAAATTCTTTGAAAATTGTTCGCTCTTTACGGAGGGCACCTAGGATGTTCTCAATCGGTGAGTGTTTAAATGAAAGGGTGTTTGTACTGTGTGTAAAAGCCTGACCGTATCTGTGATGGTTTACGGGAGGCTTACTGTGTCTTTAAACACATTCAGAATCAAAAAACAAAGAATGGTAGAATAATGGAAAGTTGAATTATGACAAAACAAAACGTTACATTTCGAGTAATTGGATCCTCGGGGGCTTTTGAGTAGACAGACAAACACTTATGAAACAGAGACTCAACTTATCTAAAATAAAATAAAAATTCGACGAAATTCTGTCTTATTATTATTGTTATATTTATAACAAGGGGACCTGAATACTGCAAGGGCACAGTCATATCTTGAGGCACTGACACTGATACGGAATTAATAAATATGGGCAAAACAGTCCCGTTCACACGTGAGGACCGAGTGTAAAGGTTGTCGAACGGTCCGCGAATCATGCAATACATAGCAATACTTTTCCGTTACAAATGCGCCTTCAATGAAACATCTGACTCGGATTCCAATGTCAGCTAAATACAGTTCAAACGTTTTGCGGCGTGTTGCAACCTTACCTACGTTAGACAACGATGAGTTTGTGTTTACGATCACCGCTTCTTGAGAAGAGTGAGAAACAGAGATATGACTATGTAGGTCGCTGCTATCCAAGCACCCAGTTACTTTGCAGATGTTTGCACAGCAAACGATAAATGATTATGCAGTGTGTACACGTTAACGGCCAACCAGGAAGTACTGCTAGTTGTGTTGTGTCAAAATGTGTGCAATGCGCGTCTTTCTTCCTGCCTTTCGTCTCCCCGGTTTTCGATTAGTGTTGGTGTAGTCGCTGCACCGAGAAAGTATGAAGCTACTGTGTGTCATGTGTTTGCTGCTGATCAACCCCGTCTTTGGTATGTGTAACTGTCTTTATGTCATTCGTTTTGTCAGAGTGTACACGTGTGTGTGTGTGTGTGTGTGTGTGTGTGTGTGTATGTGTGTGTGTGTGTGCATGTGTATGTGTGTGTGTATGTGTGCGTGTGTGTGTGTGTGTGTGTGTGTGTGTGTGTCTGTGCGTCTGTCTGTTTGCATGTCCTTCAGCCTGTCTGTCTGTGTTTATCTAGGTATGAAGCAATAACGTTTTGTTGCACTGTATTATATATATATATATATATATATATAGCACGTTAATAGAAGCAAATATGTAGAGTGAGCGATAAGCGCGGAAAAGACACCGTATGGTTTCATTGATACCACCCCAAGTTTTAGTTGTGTTTACGCAAGGGTAGAGCTGGAGATGTGCCAGTATGTGAAAAGCATTGGCATTGCATGTGGGTGTTTTCTTTTTATTAGTAATTATCTTGTCAGACCAAGGTGCATTGTCCACTAGTGATATTCAAGAGTTATCACTCTGTCAGTCTGATATGACTCACGCGAATCACCGCAGCCCCCAACAAACGAGATTTGTATTATGTCCAATTAATCGCACCATTTTTCCACATGCAGATCGTTGTCTTTAAAGTCACAGTAAGCCTCCAGTAAACCATCACAGATACTGTCAGGCTTTTACACACAGTACAAACACCCTTTCATTGTCCGGGGGATAATTACCCTTCTCCCGGAGACATCGTTCACAACACGTCTCTTGCTGTCACTGGTGCGCACAAAACTTGGTCACTGGATAAAGCATTCGATTCATAATATTCGCTTTTGAGAATGCAATACAATGTCATAAGTGAGCAATCTAGGTGAGCATACACCTTTGTTTTAAGAAAAGGTTTCATTTTAAATCGCAAGATTCCGAAGATGCCGTTACGCTCACTTCATGAGATTACAGGACTGACAAGCGAAACCCGGTGGGGCTGAAGAACTTCATGGAATTCCCACTTGCGTGATTTTAATTTGATTTTTTTTTTTACAAACATGCTTATAAATGAATGAGCGACAAAATAATACCAACCTTGTCATGTGAGATTCCCAGGAGTTCAAGCAATCGGGGTCTGCATCTTGCCGGTAGCTGAGGGCGTTACGAACGCACCCGTCCAAAATGTCAACTACACCTTCTTTTTTCATGAATTACGTCATTAAACACGACAAATTGTGAAAGAAACGTCACGCATCTGTATGGCTAGGTGATTAACAAAGGTGCAAACATGAAAATGTATGGTTTCATTCAGTTGAATTGATGCTAGCTTATAATGAAAACGGCCGTTACGAAGCCATCACGTGTGACACAAAACACTCTCTGAGACATCAAATTCGTCCAAAGTGTGTCCTCGCTTGAATGAATGCATTTTCTGCATCTTCAAGGTGCACTTGTTGACTTGATCGTAAAAAAATTAGTGATTATAAAGAAATTCAAGTTTGCAGTGACAACAGTAACATATTAAAATTAGAAGTAATTGCGACAAAGTTACCTCAAAAAAGCGCTAGCACACACAGAACAACAAAATGTGATAAAACATCAAACTTATGAAAAGCAGCGTTCAATGTGCAATGAACTGCAAATCATTTACACAGTAGCAAACATGTGACGCTTTCTGAAATTTCGGTCAATGTAGCGATATTTTCTTTTTACCAGGCTCGGCGCTTGAATACATCTTTCTTTATTTGGTGTTTAACGTCGTTTTCAACCACGAAGGTTATATCGCGACGGGGAAAGGGGGGAGATGGGATAGAGCCACTTGTCAATTGTTTCTTGTTCACAAAAGCACTAATCAAAAATTTGTTCCAGGGGCTTGCAACGTAGTACAATATATTACCTTACTGGGGCTTGAATACACTTTTGTTGTTTTCTTGCGTAGCTGCTCGCCATTAGTAATGCAAGAATCTACAGCTTGGTGAAGGCAGACAGTTACGAAGGAAAGGCTAAATGCGGCAAAACAAAAAAAGTGGCTACATTGACCGAAATCTCAGAAAATATGACACATGGGAGTGAAACAAACACATAAACACAGCATTAAATGAGCAAATAGTGTGCACAGTACAAAAAAAAGTTTTACACATCAGCAAATAGGAATGAAAAAGTAACCCAGTGGTAAATATACAGTGGGTTCTGTGAACAATAACAAATCATATAATTGGGAAAGAATAAAACAGCGTTAAATTGTGCCCTTTTCTGAGATTTCAGTCAATGTGGACAGTCTGAGAATTCAATCAATGTGACAAAATCATTTTGTCACGCTTCAACCAAGATGATGAATGCTAGTTAACCACTTGACTGCCTTAGGACGGGTATACCCGTCATGCGCTTGTGCAGCCGCAGCGCCTTAGGACGGGTAAACCAGAAATGCTACGTCACTGCTGACACACAAATAGCAGCCAATGGCTTGGTAGGATACCTCATTCTCATGAATAAACATAAATGGTGACGCGGTTTTGCGTCTGAAGACTATTTTCGGCCTTGGCGACAGGGTAGGGGAGAGAAATCTCGACTCGTCAAAATGGCTAACGGCGACAGTCGACCGGGCCCTAGTAGGGAAAAACAAAGCCGGACTGACGCTACAGGCGGTGCAAATGATTATGGATACTGACAGGGGAAGAGGAAGATCTTCTTTCGGACGATTCATTGGAAACAGGTAGATGATAGCGATTATAATCCTTTCTTGGAGCAAGCAAAACAGCCACCTGTGTTTGATCCACAGGCACCGGAAGATGCGCCGGACTGATTTTTCAAAAGTTCATATTTAAACATCATTATAAGCCAAACTAATTATTATTTCCATGATTAGACACTAAAAACAGATTCTTGGTTCAATTTCCCTTAAAAATAACATAAGTTTTACTATATACCTACCTACTGCCAGTTTGGAGCTAGAATTTTTTGTGAATTATTACACCCCGAACTCCAATATTCCCTGGCAGTCAGGAATGCACATACGCAAGTTTTCTTTCTTTATTTGGTGTTTAACGTCGTTTTCAACCACGAAGGTTATATCGCGATGGGGAAAGGGGGGAGATGGGATAGAGCCACTTGTTAATTGTTTCTTGTTCACAAAAGCACTAATCAAAAAATTGCTCCAGGGGCTTGCAACGTAGTACAATATATTACCTCACTGGGTACGCAAGTTTTAATTGGCAGCGAAAGGGTTAAAATGTGTAAAACAATATATAACACCAATCATATAATTGGGAAAGAAATCTCGTCGCAGTACCCTGACAGCTCGAGACACCCACAATGAAACGTTTGTACTATTGACTGGACTTAAACAAGTTAGCGGCTACATTGACATAAGTGAGGGACATAAAGGTGCAAAAAAAATTGCCCAGAGAACAATAGTTGTACACATCACCATATATGTCTTGAGACGGGGAAAAAACCCAGCACTAAATGGAACAAAATTTGTACACTTCAGCAAACATGTGAGTGAAAAATAAAATGTTAACCCTTACACTGGTGCAATTCTGTAACACATGTTACATAGCCACTGGTGAATTAACAGAGAGAAAAATAACAAAAAACGGTCATATAGGTTTTCGCATCCATGGGAGGTAATCGGAACCGACCAAACAGACTGAGCCAGTAGCGCGACATATGTCGTGACAACCAGGTGACAGTATACGTAAAGTAGCGCGACAACCAGCCTAAGGGTTAAAATGTGAAATTGGTTCTGCGAACAACAAAATGTTTACACATGCATTGTGCACAGAGAACAAAAGTTTACAGATCACCATGCATATATGGCATTATGATGGTTAGGCCTGAAGAAATAACTTTGCTTTTGTTTAATATTTCTCTTGGGCTGCAAGCCAGCACAACATAATTAAAACATTTCATTTGCCAAATCAGCGCCACCAAAACTGATAAATAGGACTAAGCATGGAGTATTCATTGCAGGGGCTCTTTTTTGTTTGTCATGCTGTGTGCCACACGCGTTGCAGTTGTCACCGTGTGTAGAGTTTAAGATGATGTGATTCCTATTCTTATAAAGACAAAGTCGATCTCCGTTACACCCCCGCAAAAATTTACATGATTGCCCATATGGTCTTTGTTGATGTTCTTTGTCTCGTGACTTTATCGATATGTCGCAAAATGATTCCACAAAATTCAAAACAGGGATCAGATTTTACCCGCAACTACTGACTCTGAAAAGGTTGTGAAAAAATGGGTTGAATGTGAATGTTTATTCCTGAGACAATGCTTGGAGAGCTTCTCCCGATGTGACTGCGTCATCTGAAGTGGACTGGGTTGCGTTTTGTGTTGCGTTTTGTGTTGCGTTTTGTGTTGCATCAAACATGTCTGTGGATTGTGTTGAATTTTGTGTTGCGTCAGGACTGAACGTTAGGACGTCGACATTGTCGAGGTGGTTTGATGTGTTTGTAGGAGTGCTTGTTGCTGCAGGGTTGTTTGGTGCAGCGGTGCGTGTAGTGCAGATGAAGATGAGCTGGCTAATGCTGCAGGGTTGTTTGGTGCAGCAGTGGGTGTAGATGAACGTAGTGCAGATGAAGATTAGCTGGCTACTGCTGCAGGGTTGTTTGGTGCAGCGGTGGGTGTAGATGAACGTAGTGCAGATGAAGATGAGGTGGCCGACTGGAGGCGTTGATTTTCACGCCTAAGATTGGTTAGTTGTGTGAAGTCTTTGCTCGCTTTGGTTTTTGCATCTGACAATTGGTTGATGATGGTCTGGAAAGATTGCTTTTGTTTTTGTCGAAGTCGGGGTACTGCTTCACAGGCCAAGTTGTGGTCACCGTCTTGAAGTGAGGTCGCAGTGAGTTGGTCGTTGGGACGCCATATCTGAAGAAAATGAAAAAAAACATTATACCTTATAGTTATACACAGGAGTATGCAACACTGAAAAATTATGTTTTGGCAGGAATGACGTTTGCATGATTACGTCTACATGAACAAAATTTTCTCTTTATACGTTTGCTCATTGGTGTAAAAATCCAGCCCGAACAAATGATCACCCACACAGTGATGAAACTGCGCATCTCTTCCCAGCCTTGCAGCGCTTTGAAAGTTGGAAGCATTGAAGGTAAAAGCCATCGTGAAGATACGAACAAAAAGTATGACGTCTAAAATATATAATGATTCAAACGCATAGTATAACATAAGTAAATGACAACAGAAAATATATACATGGTTCAAACACACACACACACAATCGAGTGCACGCATCCATGCATATACACTCATGTACACATACACACACACACACACACACACACACACACACACACACACACACACACACACACACACACACACACACACACACACAAACGTACGTCCAATGGAACGTGTGCGCGTGTGCGTGGATGCTGTTTTCAGGTAATAGAACCCCCCCCCCCCCCACATGTATGGCCTATGCCATGGGTTAGAGAAGTAGAAAAAGCAAGATCCGTTCACCTCCTCCCCCTCCATGTATGGACTGGGAGAACAAAAAATGTATTAGCAAAATCATAAAATACGTCTACATAACACAATTTTCCCTATGCTGTTTTCAGGTAATAACCCCCCCCCCCCCCCAATGTATGGCCTAAGCAAGATTCTTTTACCCCCCAAACACACACACACAATCGAGTGCACGCATCCATGCATATAAAGTCATGTACACACACACACACAAACACACACCCAATAAAGGTATGTCCAATGTGTGTGGGCTGTTTTCAGGTAATAGCACCGCCCTCCCTCCCCCCCTCATGTATGGCCTATACCATGGGTCATAGATTTGTACGAAATGGAAATCTAAAACGTCTAAAATATATAATGATTCAAACACATATTATAACTAAATGACAACCTATGCCTAGGGTAGAAAACAACCAAAGAATGCAGCGTCGAAAGAGCGAAAATCCTGCAGTTCAGCCGTGGCGTGTCAAGACTCAAATGAAAATGGCGGGGAAGACTGAGAAACGTGGCGAATAATGTTGCAAATTCTCTATCTCTATAGTATAACCCCTGTGGCAGAATACAGCAAGGTTAGGAACACTTTAAGAAAGTTGTACAGACTGATAAATGGGATTTACCTGTAGAGCCAGTTGTAGGATCCACCAGTCGATCATAGATATCGAGTCGATGCAACACGCCGCAGATTTGACAGCTGCCCTGAGTGATGTCCCCGCTTTGGGTCTGACTAAAGACTGCGCGACCGCACGCGACCGCACGCGACCTTGCACTACCTCGCGGGGCCTCAAACTAAAGCATGTACGTGTAATAGTTTTTATATATCCAGTATCTTCACAACATTATCATACTTTGTACCGAGTTTTAAGTCAGAGAAATAAAACACACGGCTAGGTTCGTCTGGGGTGCGGTCGCGTAGTGTTTAGTCAAACCGTTCGCTTTCGGCCAATGGGATAGCTGGGATATTTCGTCTGCTACCAAATTTGACGCCAAAAAGGCCTCAAAAAGCCATTTCGCTTTCGAACTCGTTAATCTAACCCGGCGCATCGTGTTCAGCGCGATCCGTTCCTACGGGATAACCGAGGGACAGGGGCCAAATCGGCGGGGTTTGGTAGGAGATACGTCCACACGTCGAAAAATCCCACGCGTATTATAATATAGATTAAAACAAAACGGATGAACAGTAGGTGACACGTTATCAGAGTGGGAGACACTAGATCTGTCTCTGAACTTACCGGGATACGGCTGCCAGATCGACACTGCGCTTTCGACAGCTCTTCCTCGCGTGGACATTGGAAAAACGCTGTGCAGATCAAATTGTAGAAAATCTCCCTTTGGTAGCTTCTTTATTTATTTTTCTGGAGCTTAGAAACCGAACAACATGAAATCGTCTTCCCCGAATCGGCGAATGCAGAGGTGAGAACTGGAGAAGTGAATCTGTACCACAATCCTTCGCGCGACCCCTGACCTGGTCTTGACACCTGACCTGGTCTACATACCACACACGACAGAAACCAGTCAACTGCTTGTACCCCTTAAAAAAAAACCACCCGTTTTCTTTGGATACACGCTTTAACTACACACATGCTGACACAATGTTGATCATTGCTTCAATATTTTGAAGATGGTGCTTGAAAAATAACCAGGTGAAATGAGTATTTCGGTGTTTAGTCAAATGTTAAAGTTTCTACCACAGACATACACACGCACACACGCACACACGCACAGACAGACAAAGTTACGATCGCATAGGCTACACTTACGTGAGCCAAAAAAATGAACATAAATCGCAAAAAGGGTTGTTTGGAAAAAAAGCTCCTTCGCACGGAATCGACGTTGTGATTTGTTTTAAGATCATATGCTTTTTGTGCCAAGTGTCTGTTCTACACGAACATGCTAAAATCAGAAGAAAAGAACCCTGCGCCATTTGTTTTAACCAATGACCTGTTACAGTTGTGATTCGTAAGTAAGTACTATGAAGCCAAACGCATACATCCCCCCTCCCTTAAAACATACATACACACTCATAAACACAAAGACACACACACAGGCACATCGTCATCGATACACACTCACACATAAATAAACAGACAAACGAACAAACAAAGTCCCTAAGATGTGCAGGTCCGCTTCGCAGTGCTGAAATAGACGCCCACTGTCACTTTGAAGATCGTTGTCCCAAACTGCGATAATGTAACGCTTTGGTGAATAGTTCTAATGAAATGATCATATTGAAAAATGAATTACCTCCACATTTGTCTTTACCTGTTTGAAAAATATGCATTTGTACACATTTTGTAGCGTACCGAAGTGACATGTTCGCGTGAAGGAGCTTTTTCAAACAACCCTTTTTAGCACCGTCTTAGTGATATATGTTAATTTGTGTAATTATGTTACGCACTGGCGAATATTTCTATTTATATGATCATGTTAAGAGATGAATTTCCTCCACAACTGTCTTTACCTTGTTGAAAAATATGCATTGTTACGATTTTTGTAGCGTGTCCTATTGACATGTTTGCCTGCAATCACGACTCGCTTGACCCCTACCCTGTATAACACAGTTTATGAAACGGTAAAACAAGTCGCGTAAGGCGAAAATACAACATTTAGTCAAGTAGCTGTCGAACTCACAGAATGAAACTGAACGCAATGCCATTTTTCAGCAAGACCGTATACTCGTAGCATCGTCAGTCCACCGCTCATGGCAAAGGCAGTGAAATTGACAAGAAGAGCGGGGTAGTAGTTGCGCTAAGAAGGATAGCACGCTTTTAATTTTCTGTACCTCTCTTTGTTTTAACTTTCTGAGCGTGTTTTCAATCCAAACATATCATATCTATATGTTTTTGGAATCAGGAACCGACAAGGAATAAGATGAAATTGTTTTTAAATTGATTTCGACAATTTAATTTTGATAATAATTTTTATATATTTAATTTTCAGAGCTTGTTTTTTTATCCAAAAATAATATATGTTTATATGTTTTTGGAATCAGAAAATGATGGAAAATAAGATGAACGTAAATTTGGATCGTTTTATAAATTTTTATTTTTTTTTACAATTTTCAGATTTTTAATGACCAAAGTCATTAATTAATTTTTAAGCCACCAAGCTGAAATGCAATACCGAAGTCCGGGCTTCGTCGAAGATTACTTGACCAAAATTTCAACCAATTTGGTTGAAAAATGAGGGCGTGACAGTGCCGCCTTAACTTTCACGAAAAGCCGGATATGACGTCATCAAAGACATTTATCAAACAAATGAAAAAAACGTTCGGGAATTTCATACCCAGAAACTCTCATGTCAAAGTTCATAAAGATCGGTCCAGTAGTTTAGTCTGAATCGCTCTACACACACACACACACACACACGCACATACACCACGACCCTCGTCTCAATTCCCCCCTCTACGTTAAAACATTTAGTCAAAACTTGACTAAATGTAAAAAGAAAACGATTTTTAGGGAATAAATTGAAATTGAGGGCAAACATTCTCTTACTCAGTACTGACTTGAAAATTAATTAATTAGTTTGCAAATACAAAGTGTGATTAAAAGTGATTATTGCACAGATCATTTACAACTTCCAACCAATTGATTTTCCAAAACTCATATTCAAGTTTTTTTCTTTTAAAAATGTCTATGATTAATACGGTTTCTGATGAATTTAACAAATCTGAAGAATCTGAGTTCTAAGGCAACACGGAAAAAACAAACTTATAGGCGAAAACAAATGGTTGTAGCAGACAATTTCGTATTCTCTACCTGAGTGTTTCTCTGTGTGTTCAGCTGTCGTCCTGTCCGGCTGCACACCACAAGGGGGGATAGAGATTGACGAGACTGCGCCCAGTGTCGCCATCACCTGTGAAGAGATAGCTGTCACCGAGGACGTCACGTGGCAGGTCAGGACGCCACAGAGTGCTCCAGGCTTTAACGTAATCGGCGTGTGTAGGTCTGACGGAACTTGCACGGACAGCCGCCTTTCAAGACCTACTAGTGGCACTACCAGCACTTTGACACTCACTCCCTCTCGCCAACTAGGCAGCTATGATGTGCAATGCTCCCAGCAGGGAGCTGACCCAGCCGAGTGCCAGCTGAACATTGTCTGTGAGTGTTCTCTCTCTCTCTCTCTCTCTCTCTCTTTCTTTCTTTCTTTCTTTCTCTCTCTTTCTCTCCCTCTCTCTCTCTGTCTCTCTCTCTGTCTGTCTGTCTGTCTCTCTCTCTCTTTCTTTCTTTCTTTCTTTCTTTCTTTCTTTCTTTCTCTTTCTCTCTCTCTCTTTTTCTCTCTCTCTCTCTCTCTCTCTCTCTCTCTCTCTCTCTCTCTCTCTCTCTCTCTCTCTCTCTCTCTTTCTCCCTAAATTGTCTCTCCCTCTATCTCTCTTTCTTTCTTTCTGACTCTGTTCTTCCTCTCTCCGCCCCTCTCTCTCTATCTAAATTTTTACTTTTAATCAAACTCGTACATATATGTATATGGAACTTTACACGTGCAGTCTTCAGAATACTATCTTAATACGTTGTTTCCCTTCTATTATATCTTTTTGGACGTCATATCCGGGTTTTTATATTTAGTCAAGTTTTGACTAAATATTTTAACATCGAGGGGGAATCGAAACGAGGGTCGTGGTGTATGTGCGTGCGTGTGTGTGTGCGTGTGTGTGTGTGTCTGTGTGTGTGTGTAGAGCGATTCAGACTAAACTACTGGACCGATCTTTATGAAATTTGACATGAGAGTTCCTGGGTATGAAATCCCCATACGTTTTTTTCATTTTTTTGATAAATGTCTTTGATGACGTCATATCCGGCTTTTCGTGAAAGTTGAGGCGGCACTGTCACGCCCTCATTTTTCAACCAAATTGGTTGCAATTTTGGTCAAGTAATCTTCGACGAAGCTCGGACTTCGGTATTGCATTTCAGCTTGGTGGCTTAAAAATTAATTAATGATTTTGGTCATTAAAAATCTAAAAATTGTAAAAAAAAAATAAAAATTTATAAAACGATCCAAATTTACGTTTATCTTATTTTCCATCATTTGCTGATTCCAAAAACATATAAATATGTTATATTCGGATTAAAAACAAGCTCTGAAAATTAAATATATAAAAATTATTATCAAACTTAAATTGTCGACATCAATTTAAAAACACTTTCATCTTATTCCTTGTCGGTTCCTGATTCCAAAAACATATAGATATGATATGTTTGGATTAAAAACACGCTCAGAAAGTTAAAACAAAGAGAGGTACAGAAAAGCGTGCTATCCTTCTTAGCGCAACTACTACCCCGCTCTTCTTGTCAATTTCACTGCCTTTGCCATGAGCGGTGGACTGACGATGCTACGAGTATACGGTCTTGCTGAAAAATGGCATTGCGTTCAGTTTCATTCTGTGAGTTCGACAGCTACTTGACTAAATATTGTATTTTCGCCTTACGCGACTTGTTTTTAAATGTGGTACTGTGGTGAGCTCACCTTTACAGTGCCACGGACGTCCGGC
>NW_027128453.1:0-18375 GCF_037325665.1 Littorina saxatilis
TTCCGTGGGTACAGTTCTAAGCGCTTGTCAAAGAGTTGTCAACACAGGACTAACAAAGAAACTAACATCTACAGACGGACACGAACCCTATCACACAGTAGCAAACCCTAATAAACATACACCAAACAACTGTTTAACAACAATATACAAATCTCTCTCTCTCTCTCGCTCTGTCTGTGTCTGTCTGTCTCTCTCCCTTCCCCCCCCCCCCCTCTCTCTCTCGCTCTCGCTGTCTTTCTCTGTCTCTGTCTCTCTGTCTCTCTCTGTCTCTGTCTCTGTCTCTGTCTCTCTCTCTCTCTCTCTCTCTCTCTCTCTCTCTCAACCCTCGTAAAATAAAATTTGATTTGATTTGATTTGATATCTCTCTCTCTCGCTCTCTCTGTCTGTCTCTCTCCCTCCCCCCTCTCTCTCTCTCGCTCTCGCTGTCTTTCTCTGTCTCTGTCTCTCTGTCTCTCTCTCGCTCCTTCCCTCCACCCTCCCTCTCTATCTCTCTCCTTTTTGCTCATTGCAAGACGTGTGAACCCCCGAGTAAGTTGTTGTGTGTGCGTGTTTGTGTTAGTGTGTGTGTGTGTGTGTGTGTGTGTGTGTGTGTGTGTGTGTGTGTGTGTGTGTGTGTGTGTGTGTGTGTGTGTGACACGTGTACGTGTGTTTGTGTGTGTATTTGTTTGTGTTTGTGTGTGTGTTTTTGTGTGTATTTGTGTGTGTGTGTTTGTGTGTGTTTGTGTGTGTGTGTGTGTGTGTGTTAGTGTGTGTGTGTTAGTGTGTGTGTGTGTGTGTGTGTGTGTGTGCCAGTCGGTCGGCCGGTCCAGTTGAAGTAGGTGAAGAAAAGAAATACACTGATTATAGAAAAACATTATTCACCGGCCCTTCCACCACCACCCGAAACCCTGCTTAGGCCTAAAAAAAAAAAAAAAGTGTGGTTACGGTAACCCGACCTACCCTATTTTTAGGGGCCGACCCTATAACTTTTTATTACATTTGTCAAAAAAAAAAAAAAAAAAAAACGAGTGCAGAAAACGCAATAAAAGCAAAAGCGCTCGAGTCGCACACTTATTTCCCTGTCAAGTAGGTTTAATTTGTACACATTAAAAAAAAAAGTAAAAAAAAAAAAGTGATTGCCTACCTTCCTACCCTATTTGTTTTGACTATGTTACCGTAACCACACCTATTTTTTTTTTGGCCTTACAAAACGCAACACAAACGTGTTTCTCCAAATGATCCAAAAGCTGGTGCATGATGTCACTAAGTGGAAGAAGTAGGAGCAGAAAGCAAAGCCAGTTAATGAGCTATTAGCATCACCAGCCTTACCCGCATACCGTTTTTGAATGAAGCCTTTGTTCCTAGGTCGACATGAGTGCCTCCTCACAAGTATCGGAAGCCTACCTGTTAACCGTCACCATAGCGACAGAGGAGAAATTACCTGTTGAGAGTGGAGGGTTTGGGGAAGGGGTAGGGGTTGGGGGTAGGTAGAAGGGGGATGGTAGGGTGGCCTATACGTCAGTCCTTGGTTTTGAATGAAAAGCTAGTGTTTGTGTGGATCGCGCGCGTGTGAGTGTGTGTGTGTGTGTGTGTCAGGGGGGGTAGTGTTAGGAGTGTGTGTGTGTGTGTGTGTGTGTGTGTGTGTGTGTGTGTGTGTGTGTGTGTGTGTGTGTGTGTGTGTGAGATCAAATCAAATCAAATCAAATCAAATTTTATTTTTCGAGGGTTGTGGCATAAGCAATACAACGAGCTTTTTTTCAACCAGCCCTCGCCCAGAGAGGGGACTAATCTAATCACATATTTACACGGATATTAACGTAGAAAAAAAGGTAGAGAAAAACAACAACATATGAATATTTACACACTACATATTATACACAAATATAAAGCGTCGTATATGTAACGTGGTGAAAACAATGCTGAATACACATGCATGAGTAAATGTGTTATTAAAGCTTTGAGTGTTTTTGTGTGGATATAATGAACACTGATGCTTTGGACAAATGAAAATATACCAAACGAAGTCTTCCATCACTGTGATTTTTCGTAATTTAACATTAAATACAGTGAAAGGTGTGAGAGAGAGAGAGAGAGAGAGAGAGAGAGAGAGAGAGAGAGAGAGAGAGAGAGAGAGAGAGAGAGAGAGAGAGAGAGAGAGAGAGAAGAGAGAGAGAGAGAGAGAGAGAGAGAGAAGAGAGAGAGAGAGAGAGAGAGAGAGAGAGAGAGAGAGAGAGAGAGAGAGAGAGAGAGAGAGAGCGAGCTATGGGGAGGGAGGGAGGGATGTTATGGGTGTTGTTTGAGATGCTTGTTACGCTCATACATCGGTTTAGTGGAAAAGGAGATTGGTTTCGAGTCTTTTCCTCAGAGTTTTATATTTTCTATTTAGCACGTTGTCATTGATTTGTGTCTTTTTGTTGAAGTCTGATGTTATTAAGCCACCGAGGTTACGTATTACAGGAGAGTGGAAGACGAGTCAGGATGAAGAGAAAACATGCCCTGTCTTTTTCCCATCTGTCCAAGGGAACGCGCCTTCTGTTGCTGCAATCGATTTCTCCAGGAAAAGAGAGGATGATACGGTAACCTCTCTTTTGGACAGATCAAGAATGACACGGTGCTAGTGTACTCAAGTTTAACTGAAAGGGTGATTTCCTTGATCAGGTTTAAAGGGATACCCCTAGCCCCACCCCCCTCTTCCCCTTTCTAAAAACAAACAAATTAGAAAGAAGAAGAAGAAAACAAGTCGCGTTAAAGGTGGTCGTCTACATTTTTGCTTTTTTTCAATAATCTTATGGTTAGATTTCGCTAAAAAGTTATGTCAGATGATGAATGAACCATGGGGAAAAAAGTTATAGAAAAAAAAATATATGTAAAAAAAGATTTTATTTTTGGGTAGCGTGACTCACGCTTCCAATATTTTGTTTTCTGTTTGCTGAGAGCATGTGCTTTGCCTAAAAATACTGACCAATCAAATTCATGTCACTATGCTTAAAGCCACGCCCAAACAAGTGCAGCAACAGTTTGACACTGGAGCGCTGTCCACGCTTTTTTTTAAACGCACGAAATGCACGGGATTTGACAGGAGTTTTGCGCTTGGCATTTTCCAAATAAGGATATCCTACTATGAGTACTACGCTGGAATACTACAATGAATTTTCAAACGGCTACACTGGCTTCGTCTTTCCTAATCGAAAGGGGGTGTATTGTTGATATTTGTAGATAATAGACTCTGCATTTTAATGGTCAAATGGCGATTTCGGTATAAAAATGTAGACAAGCACCTTTAAGCGAAATTACTACATTTCGTCAACCCGTCGAACTCACAGAGTGAAATTAACGCACTGTATTTCCCCGAGGCATTGAGCCGAGAAAGCTCGTGCCACTTTCACGACAAAAGCGTGCAGAAAGTGACAAGCCAGTGTAGCGCAGTAACGTATGGCCTGCTGGCATATGGCTTGAAGTGACAAACCAGTATAGCGCAGCAGAGTAAAAAAACTTCATAGGAAAGCGCGCTTTTCTCCATAATGATTTTTAAAATTTTCGGAGCTTGTTTTTAATCCAACTACAACATATCTATATGTTTTTAATCCAACTACAACATATCTATATGTTTTTAATCCAACTACAACATATCTATATGTTTTTAATCCAACTACAACATATCTATATGTTTTTGGAATCAGGAAATGATAAAAAAAAATTAGAAGAAATTATTTTAAACTCGTTATCTGAACTTTAAAAGTTAATTAGAATTTTCAAATTTTTAATTTTCTGAGCTTGTTTTTAATCCAATTATAGTATTTCTATAATGTTTTTGGAATCAGGAAATGATAAAGAATAAAATAAAGTCAATTTGGAATCTTTAACTAAAATATAAATTTTAATTCGAATTTTTCAGATTTTTAATGACCAAATTTAGTAATCAATTTTTAGATTCAAGCTGAAATGCAATCCCATAGTCCGGGCTTCGTCGAAGATTGCTTGACCAAAATTTCAATCAATTTCATTGAAAAAAGAGGATGTGTGCTGCCTCAATTTTCACAAAAAGCCGGATATGACGTCATCAAAGACACATTAAAACAAGTCGCGTAAAACGAAATTACTACATTTAGTCAAGCTGTGGAACTCACAGAATGAAACTGAACGCACTGCATTTTTTCACAATGACCGTAGTCCGCCGCTTGTGCAAAACGCAGTGAAATTAACGAGCATGTTTAGCGTGGTAGTGGTTGGGCTGTGCTGCATAGCACGCTTTTCTGTACCTCTCTTCGTTTTAACTTTATGATCGTGTTTTTAATCCAAACATATCATATCTATATGTTTTTGGAATCAGGAACCGACAAGGAATAAGATGAAATTGTTTTTAAATCGATTTCGGAAATTTTATTTTAATCATAATTTTTATATTTTTAATTTTTGACTCACATGCGAAGCAAAAGTGAGTCTATGTACTCACCCGAGTCGTCCGTCCGTCCGTCCGTCCGTCCGTCCGGAAAACTTTAACGTTGGATATTTCTTGGACACTATTCAGTCTATCAGTACCAAATTTGGCAAGATGGTGTATGATGACAAGGCCCCAAAAAACATACATAGCATCTTGACCTTGCTTCAAGGTCAAGGTCGCAGGGGCCATAAATGTTGCCTAAAAAACAGCTATTTTTCACATTTTTCCCATTTTCTCTGAAGTTTTTGAGATTCAATACCTCACCTATATATGATATATAGGGCAAAGTAAGCCCCATCTTTTGATACCAGTTTGGTTTACCTTGCTTCAAGGTCAAGGTCACAGGAGCTCTTCAAAGTTGGATTGTATACATATTTTGAAGTGACCTTGACCCTGAACTATGGAAGATAACTGTTTCAAACTTAAAAATTATGTGGGGCACATGTTATGCTTTCATCATGAGACACATTTGGTCACATATGATCAAGGTCAAGGTCACTTTGACCCTTATGAAATGTGACCAAAATAAGGTAGTGAACCACTAAAAGTGACCATATCTCATGGTAGAAAGAGCCAATAAGCACCATTGTACTTCCTATGTCTTGAATTAACAGCTTTGTGTTGCATGACCTTGGATGACCTTGACCTTGGGTCAAGGTCACATGTATTTTGGTAGGAAAATGTGTAAAGCATGTGAGTCGTATGGGCTTTGCCCTTCTTGTTAGAGTTTGATTTTAATCCGAATATAACATATTTATATGTTTTTTGGAATCAGAAAATAATGAGAAATAAGATGAACGTAATTTTGGATCATTTTATAAAAAAATAATTTTAATTACAATTTTCAGATTTTTAATGACCAAAGTCATTAATCAATTTTTAAGCCTCCAAGCTGAAATGCAATACCAAAGTCCGGCCTTCGTCGAAGATTTCTTGGCCAAAATTTCAATCAATTTTATTGAAAAATGAGGGTGTGACAGTGCCGCCTCAACTTTTACAAAAAGCCGGATATGACGTCATCAAAGACATTTATCGAAAAAATGAAAAAAAAGTCTGGGGATATCATACCCAGGAACTCTCATATAAAATTACATAAAATCGGTCTAGTAGTTTACTCTGAATCGCTCTACACACACACACACACACACACACACACACACACACACACACACACACACACACACACACACACACACACACACACACACACACACACACACACACACATATACACCACGACCCTCGTCTCGATTCCCCCTCTATGTTAAAACATTTAGTCAAAACTTGACAAAATGTAAAAAACAGGAAAAAATTGTCCGGGGATATTATTTGAAAGAATTTTTATGTAAAGTTTTATGAAGATCGGTCTTGTAGTTTCCTCGGAATCGATCTTCACACACACACACACACACAAACACACCACGACCCTCGTCTCGATTCCCAGTCTATGTTAAAACATTTAGTTAAAACTTGACTAAATGTAAAACAAACATCATCTACAAGCTGCTTTGTTCGAGATGAACTTTGGAGGAATGTCATGCCACACACCAGAACTTCATTAAAATTCAGCCTAAACGTTCAATTATTCAAAGACAGTTTTTGTGTGTGTTAAGCTATGGCATAAATGTGCGAGACAGCTGAACAAAACAACCTTTTCTGGATAGATAATTGATTTGACTTTCTCGTTGTATGTAAAAGTTGCCAAGCTGTGCCTGTTCTGAATTTTTTCTCTCGATTTTTGTTGTATTAGCACCATACGTTTTTGATCGGCGGTCACTTCACCCCTGTAAAAGAAATCTTTGATATAAAAAGTGTGCCATATAGCTAAGTTGAGTGGCATGGAAAGTTTGAATGAAATGACACAGAAATGGATGTTACAGTCAGGGTACGGCAGTTTGTGCAATAATGTTTTTGCCAAGTTTGGTTCAGCGGCGTCCTGTTACTGACAGTAGTGGAAAGCCACAACACAAAACATGTTATCGTCAAGTGTACACCAATGAACACCAAGGACAGCAGGCCGTAGAAAGAAGCTTGTCATGATTGAGCGAGATCCTATTATTGACTCGTGACTTTTGACAAATGATGCTCCTGATTACTTTGCAATCAGAGGTCGTACCTGAGGATTTCCTCTTCCATTCTGGCTCTATCCTTCCGCACATATTTCATCTTCCATTCTGGCTCTATCCTTCCGCACATATTTCATCTTCCATTCTGGCTCTATCCTTCCGCACATATTTCATCTTCCATTCTGGCTCTATCCTTCCGCACATATTTCCTCTTCCATTCTGGCTCTATCCTTCCGCACATATTTCCTCTTCCATTCTGGCTCTATCCTTCCGCACATATTTCCTCTTCCATTCTGGCTCTATCCTTCCGCACATATTTCCTCTTCCATTCTGGCTCTATCCTTCCGCACATATTTCATCTTCCATTCTGGCTCTATCCTTCCGCACATATTTCATCTTCCATTCTGGCTCTATCCTTCCGCACATATTTCATCTTCCATTCTGGCTCTATCCTTCCGCACATATTTCATCTTCCATTCTGGCTCTATCCTTCCGCACATATTTCCTCTTCCATTCTGGCTCTATCCTTCCGCACATATTTCCTCTTCCATTCTGGCTCTATCCTTCCGCACATATTTCCTCTTCCATTCTGGCTCTATCCTTCCGCACATATTTCATCTTCCATTCTGGCTCTATCCTTCCGCACATATTTCATCTTCCATTCTGGCTCTATCCTTCCGCACATATTTCATCTTCCATTCTGGCTCTATCCTTCCGCACATATTTCATCTTCCATTCTGGCTCTATCCTTCCGCACATATTTCATCTTCCATTCTGGCTCTATCCTTCCGCACATATTTCCTCTTCCATTCTGGCTCTATCCTTCCGCACATATTTCCTCTCCTTTTCTGGCTCTATCCTTCCGCACATATTTCCTCTTCCATTCTGGCTCTATCCTTCCGCACATATTTCATCTTCCATTCTGGCTCTATCCTTCCGCACATATTTCATCTTCCATTCTGGCTCTATCCTTCCGCACATATTTCCTCTCCTTTTCTGGCTCTATCCTTCCGCACATATTTCCTCTTCCATTCTGGCTCTATCCTTCCGCACATATTTCATCTTCCATTCTGGCTCTATCCTTCCGCACATATTTCCTCTTCCATTCTGGCTCTATCCTTCCGCACATATTTCCTCTCCTTTTCTGGCTCTATCCTTCCGCACATATTTCCTCTTCCATTCTGGCTCTATCCTTCCGCACATATTTCCTCTTCCATTCTGGCTCTATCCTTCCGCACATATTTCCTCTTCCATTCTGGCTCTATCCTTCCGCACATATTTCATCTTCCATTCTGGCTCTATCCTTCCGCACATATTTCATCTTCCATTCTGGCTCTATCCTTCCGCACATATTTCCTCTTCCATTCTGGCTCTATCCTTCCGCACATATTTCCTCTTCCATTCTGGCTCTATCCTTCCGCACATATTTCCTCTTCCATTCTGGCTCTATCCTTCCGCACATATTTCCTCTTCCATTCTGGCTCTATCCTTCCGCACATATTTCATCTTCCATTCTGGCTCTATCCTTCCGCACATATTTCATCTTCCATTCTGGCTCTATCCTTCCGCACATATTTCATCTTCCATTCTGGCTCTATCCTTCCGCACATATTTCCTCTTCCATTCTGGCTCTATCCTTCCGCACATATTTCATCTTCCATTCTGGCTCTATCCTTCCGCACATATTTCATCTTCCATTCTGGCTCTATCCTTCCGCACATATTTCATCTTCCATTCTGGCTCTATCCTTCCGCACATATTTCCTCTTCCATTCTGGCTCTATCCTTCCGCACATATTTCATCTTCCATTCTGGCTCTATCCTTCCGCACATATTTCATCTTCCATTCTGGCTCTATCCTTCCGCACATATTTCCTCTCCTTTTATGGCTCTATCCTTCCGCACATATTTCCTCTTCCATTCTGGCTCTATCCTTCCGCACATATTTCCTCTCCTTTTCTGGCTCTGTCCTTCCGCACATATTTCATCTTCCATTCTGGCTCTATCCTTCCGCACATATTTCATCTTCCATTCTGGCTCTATCCTTCCGCACATATTTCCTCTTCCATTCTGGCTCTATCCTTCCGCACATATTTCATCTTCCATTCTGGCTCTATCCTTCCGCACATATTTCCTCTTCCATTCTGGCTCTATCCTTCCGCACATATTTCATCTTCCATTCTGGCTCTATCCTTCCGCACATATTTCATCTTCCATTCTGGCTCTATCCTTCCGCACATATTTCATCTTCCATTCTGGCTCTGTCCTTCCGCACATATTTCCTCTCCTTTTCTGGCTCTATCCTTCCGCACATATTTCCTCTCCTTTTCTGGCTCTATCCTTCCGCACATATTTCCTCTTCCATTCTGGCTCTATCCTTCCGCACATATTTCCTCTTCCATTCTGGCTCTATCCTTCCGCACATATTTCCTCTTCCATTCTGGCTCTATCCTTCCGCACATATTTCATCTTCCATTCTGGCTCTATCCTTCCGCACATATTTCCTCTTCCATTCTGGCTCTATCCTTCCGCACATATTTCCTCTTCCATTCTGGCTCTATCCTTCCGCACATATTTCCTCTTCCATTCTGGCTCTATCCTTCCGCACATATTTCCTCTTCCATTCTGGCTCTATCCTTCCGCACATATTTCATCTTCCATTCTGGCTCTATCCTTCCGCACATATTTCATCTTCCATTCTGGCTCTATCCTTCCGCACATATTTCCTCTTCCATTCTGGCTCTATCCTTCCGCACATATTTCCTCTTCCATTCTGGCTCTATCCTTCCGCACATATTTCCTCTTCCATTCTGGCTCTATCCTTCCGCACATATTTCCTCTTCCATTCTGGCTCTATCCTTCCGCACATATTTCATCTTCCATTCTGGCTCTATCCTTCCGCACATATTTCATCTTCCATTCTGGCTCTATCCTTCCGCACATATTTCATCTTCCATTCTGGCTCTATCCTTCCGCACATATTTCCTCTTCCATTCTGGCTCTATCCTTCCGCACATATTTCATCTTCCATTCTGGCTCTATCCTTCCGCACATATTTCATCTTCCATTCTGGCTCTATCCTTCCGCACATATTTCATCTTCCATTCTGGCTCTATCCTTCCGCACATATTTCCTCTTCCATTCTGGCTCTATCCTTCCGCACATATTTCATCTTCCATTCTGGCTCTATCCTTCCGCACATATTTCATCTTCCATTCTGGCTCTATCCTTCCGCACATATTTCCTCTTCCATTCTGGCTCTATCCTTCCGCACATATTTCCTCTTCCATTCTGGCTCTATCCTTCCGCACATATTTCCTCTCCTTTTCTGGCTCTATCCTTCCGCACATATTTCATCTTCCATTCTGGCTCTATCCTTCCGCACATATTTCATCTTCCATTCTGGCTCTATCCTTCCGCACATATTTCCTCTTCCATTCTGGCTCTATCCTTCCGCACATATTTCATCTTCCATTCTGGCTCTATCCTTCCGCACATATTTCCTCTTCCATTCTGGCTCTATCCTTCCGCACATATTTCATCTTCCATTCTGGCTCTATCCTTCCGCACATATTTCATCTTCCATTCTGGCTCTATCCTTCCGCACATATTTCATCTTCCATTCTGGCTCTATCCTTCCGCACATATTTCCTCTTCCATTCTGGCTCTATCCTTCCGCACATATTTCATCTTCCATTCTGGCTCTATCCTTCCGCACATATTTCATCTTCCATTCTGGCTCTATCCTTCCGCACATATTTCCTCTTCCATTCTGGCTCTATCCTTCCGCACATATTTCCTCTTCCATTCTGGCTCTATCCTTCCGCACATATTTCATCTTCCATTCTGGCTCTATCCTTCCGCACATATTTCCTCTTCCATTCTGGCTCTATCCTTCCGCACATATTTCCTCTTCCATTCTGGCTCTATCCTTCCGCACATATTTCCTCTTCCATTCTGGCTCTATCCTTCCGCACATATTTCCTCTCCTTTTCTGGCTCTATCCTTCCGCACATATTTCCTCTCCTTTTCTGGCTCTATCCTTCCGCACATATTTTCTCTCCTTTTCTGGCTCTGTCCTTCCGCACATATTTCCTCTCCTTTTCTGGCTCTATCCTTCCGCACATATTTCCTCTCCTTTTCTGGCTCTATCCTTCCGCACATATTTCCTCTCCTTTTCTGGCTCTATCCTTCCGCACATATTTCCTCTCCTTTTCTGGCTCTATCCTTCCGCACATATTTCCTCTCCTTTTCTGGCTCTATCCTTCCGCACATATTTCCTCTCCTTTTCTGGCTCTATCCTTCCGCTCATATTTCCTCTCCTTTTCTGGCTCTATCCTTCCGCTCATATTTCCTCTCCTTTTCTGGCTCTATCCTTCTGCACATATTTCCTCTCCTTTTCTGGCTCTATCCTTCCGCACATATTTTCTCTCCTTTTCTGGCTCTATCCTTCCGCACATATTTCCTCTCCTTTTCTGTCTCTATTCTTCCGCACATATTTTCTCTCCTTTTCTGGCTCTATCCTTCCGCACATATTTCCTCTCCTTTTCTTGCTCTATCCTTCCGCACATATTTCCTCTCCTTTTCTTGCTCTATCCTTCCGCACATATTTCCTCTCCTTTTCTGGCTCAAGTCAGGCTCTCCATTTGCTTCTCCATTCACGCATCCCTTCCCCCCCCCCCTCCCCTCAAAAAGTCCAATCCCCAACCCCACTACCATCGGAATGATTTCATCTTTCATTGCATCTTTCATTGCAGTGCCAAGTTTCGCCCCACCTCCCACCATTTCTCCCGAATGTTTTTCTCTCTATTTTGGCTGCAGTTGTACCCATCTCCCTCCATCTCTTCCCTTGGAAGTATTTCCTCTCCATTTTGGTATGAATAATTATACCGGAGCGATTTTCTCTCCCACCGACCCTCTACTTTACTTACTCTCTCTATAAATTCTCTTCTTCTCCCCCCCCCCTTCCCCCCCCCCCCCTTCCAACTCATACACCCCTCATATCTCACGGATTTACTTTCTATTTCTGGCAGTTCCTCTTTCCCTGGGTCACGCACTTCGATCCTTGGGGAAGGAAGCTGAAGGTCGCTTCGCCTGTCTGTCACCGTGCACAGTGCTTACTTACTGTCTCACGTGCTGGCGAGAAAGAGGTGTTGGGTTCAATTATTGTATAGTGCTTTGTTGTGGTGGGAGGGGGTGAGTGTGTGTGTGTGTGTGTGTGTGTGTGTGTGTGTGTGTGTGCTGGGTCGGTACTCCCCCCTTCCCCCCCCCCCCCCTCAGCCGTGCTGTGAAGCCCGAAGGAACTAAAATAGTAATGGTTACAGGGTAACATGTCAAACAACATAGGGAAGTTAGGTCTGTAGGTAGGTAGGTAATGCTTCTTTTTCGAGTTTGTTGTTGTTGGTTAAAGTGCTTAAGTATAGTAAGTCTGTTGCCAGTTCCGCAATGTGTGTGTGTGTGTGTGTGTGTGTGTGTGTGTGTGTGTGTGTGTGTGTCATTTTTTTGTATAAACAAATAAGGGACGGCAGGGGACGGGTTCGGTACGTGTCCACACTCATTTTGTTTTACACCTAAGCAGAACGTAGATTCATTTTTCTGTGCTGTCCTTTCTGTCACTTTTTTGGAGTACCGGCTGGGTTGCACGCTTTTAACTTGAAAATCTTTGGTTGTCTACAAGCTGATCACTTTGATAGACCGGCACGGTTGGCCTAGTGGTAAGGCGTCCGCCCCGTGATCGGGAGGTCGTGGGTTCGAACCCCGGCCGGGTCATACCTAAGACTTTAAAATTGGCAATCTAGTGGCTGCTCCGCCTGGCGTCTGGCATTATGGGGTTAGTGCTAGGACTGGTTGGTCCGGTGTCAGAATAATGTGACTGGGTGAGACATGAAGCCTGTGCTGCGACTTCTGTCTTGTGTGTGGCGCACGTTAAATGTCAAAGCAGTACCGCCCTGATATGGCCCTTCGTGGTCGGCTGGGCGTTAAGCAAACAAACAAACAAAAATCACTTTGACATGAGGCGAGTGGGCACAGGTCGGTGTTTAGCGCATCACTAATGTATGTCCCCAATAGGCTTACAGGCCAATGCGGACGTAAAGAATCCTTAGTTAGTTGTTAATGTTGTAGGTCCTAGCCCACCAGGAAAGTGAAATGTGAGGTTACAGTACTGAGTCCTGTGCGCGACCGTTGGTAGTTGAGGGCGAGATTTTCTCATTATTTTGCGGTTCTTTAGCTCCGTTGAACGCGAGGCACGCAATCCAGTCGGTATTGCAGAATGATAGATGCGATAGTTTTTGTTCTTTGCCACACACTGCGTATTGTTTTCTTTTTCGAACAGCACAGACGAAGATGCAACATACATCGCGTTACCATCCGAAGATGCAACATACCTCGCGTTACCATCCGAAGCGAAGCCGACACGGAATAAGACAGAGCTGTAAGACATTTCCACATTACTGTAAGACATTCTCACAGAGCTGTAAGACATTATCACAGAGCTGTAAGACATTCTCACAGAGCTGTAAGACATTCTCACAGAGCTGTAAGACATTCTCACAGAGCTGTAAGACATTCTCACAGAGCTGTACGACATTCTCACAGAGCTGTACGACATTCTCACAGAGCTGTACGACATTCTCACAGAGCTGTAAGACATTCTCACAGAGCTGTACGACATTCTCACAGAGCTGTACGACATTCTCACAGAGCTGTACGACATTCTCACAGAGCTGTAAGACATTCTCACAGAGCTGTAAGACATTCTCACAGAGCTGTAAGACATTCTCACAGAGCTGTAAGACATTCTCACAGAGCTGTACGACATTCTCACAGAGCTGTACGACATTCTCACAGAGCTGTACGACATTCTCACAGAGCTGTAAGACATTCTCACAGAGCTGTACGACATTCTCACAGAGCTGTACGACATTCTCACAGAGCTGTACGACATTCTCACAGAGCTGTACGACATTCTCACAGAGCTGTACGACATTCTCACAGAGCTGTACGACATTCTCACAGAGCTGTACGACATTCTCACAGAGCTGTACGACATTCTCACAGAGCTGTACGACATTCTCACAGAGCTGTACGACATTCTCACAGAGCTGTAAGACATTCTCACAGAGCTGTAAGACATTCTCACAGAGCTGTACGACATTCTCACAGAGCTGTACGACATTCTCACAGAGCTGTACGACATTCTCACAGAGCTGTACGACATTCTCACAGAGCTGTAAGACATTCTCACAGAGCTGTAAGACATTCTCACAGAGCTGTAAGACATTCTCACAGAGCTGTACGACATTCTCACAGAGCTGTAAGACATTCTCACAGAGCTGTACGACATTCTCACAGAGCTGTAAGACATTCTCACAGAGCTGTAAGACATTCTCACAGAGCTGTAAGACATTCTCACAGACCAGTAAGACATTCTCACAGAGCTGTAAGACATTCTCACAGAGCTGTACGACATTCTCACAGACCTGTACGACATTCTCACAGACCTGTAAGACATTCTCACAGACCAGTAAGACATTGTCACAGACCAGTAAGACATTCTCACAGTACTGTTAGACATTCTCCCTGACCTGTAAGACATTGTCACAGACCAGTAAGACATTCTCACAGACCAGTAAGACATTCTCACAGACCAGTAAGACATTCTCACAGACCATGCAGTAAGACATTCTTACAGAGCTGTAATAAGACATTTCCACAGAGATGTAAGACATTCTCACAGACCAGAAAGACATTCTCACAGACCAGTAAGACATTCTCACAGACCAGTAAGACATTCTCACAGACCAGTAAGACATTCTCACAGACCAGTAAGACATTCTCACAGACCATGCAGTAAGACATTCTTACAGAGCTGTAATAAGACATTTCCACAGAGATGTAAGACATTCTCACAGACCAGTAAGACATTCTCACAGACCAGTAAGACATTCTCACAGACCATGCAGTAAGACATTCTTACAGACCAGTAAGACATTCTCACAGACCAGTAAGACATTCTCACAGACCAGTAAGACATTCTCACAGACCAGTAAGACATTCTCACAGACCAGTAAGACATTCTTACAGACCAGTAAGACATTCTCACAGACCAGTAAGACATTCTCACAGACCAGTAAGACATTCTCACAGACCAGTAAGACATTCTCACAGACCAGTAAGACATTCTTACAGACCAGTAAGACATTCTTACAGACCAGTAAGACATTCTCACAGACCAGTAAGACATTCTCACAGACCAGTAAGACATTCTTACAGACAAGTAAGACATTCTTACAGACCAGTAAGACATTCTCACAGACCAGTAAGACATTCTCACAGACCAGTAAGACATTCTCACAGACCAGTAAGACATTCTCACAGACCAGTAAGACATTCTTACAGAGCTGTAGTAAGACATTTTCACAGAGCTGCAAGACATTGCATGGGTTGAAACGTTCGGCATTTTAATTTGCCACTACGTACGGCGGCGTTACGAGACGGCTCACAGGTTGGAAATAATCAGAGCGTTAAGACGGAAGCTTCAAAGTGGGGGCGAAATGGAAAGGGGCGATTAGGTACCTTGCTGATGAAAGGACCTCCGTTTCAAATTACAAGGATTCTCTCTGTCTCTCTGTGTCTCTCTCTCTATATCTGTGTTTCTCTCTCTCTCTCTTTTTTCTCTGTCTCACTCTCTCTCTCTCATTTCTCTCTCAGTCTCTCAGAGGCTCAGAGGGCCTTCTCTCTCTCTCTCACACACACACACACACACACACGCACGAACGCCCACACACACACACACACACACACACACACACACGCACACACACACATATACGCACGCACGCAAAAAACAAAGTCTAGACAGGATGTCATTGGTTTAAATTTAGAAGTAGGCGACATCCTTTTCACGCACAACACCCCTATCGCGTACATCGACTTTTTCATCCGTTGCGTTTGGTTTCTTGTCGTATTTTACGGAACTTTTAACTACAACAAAGACAAAAAATTGCGTGCGTGTGAATGTGAATGTTTGGCGTAAAAGAATGTGTGTCTATCGGTCTTTTCTGAATGCGTGATGGAGACGAATTCTGATTGGCGGGGGCGAAATCCTATTAAATGACAAAACGTAAAATAATCGGGGGCGATTCAGGACGTCAATCATTAATCAAGCGCTTTGTTGATAAAAAAAAAAAATCATGACTGCGATTGCTTAGTTGATATGACTGTCGAGTCTGGGACACGCACAACGGAATGATCCGATTAAATTGACAAATTTCGCGAAGCCAACGCGGGTACAGAAAAACACACGCACACGCATACACACGCACGTAATCGGAGAGAGAGAGAGAGAGAGAGAGAGAGAGAGAGAGAGAGAGAGAGAGAGAGACAGAGAGAGAGACAGAGACAGAGAGAGAGAGAGACAGAGAGAGAGACAGAGACAGAGACAGACAGAGACAGCGACAGAGACAGAGAGACAGACAGAGACAGAGACAGCGACAGAGACAGACAGAGACAGCGACAGAGACAGACAGACAGAGAGAGAGAGAGAGAGACGCAGACGCAGACGCAGACGCAGATAATTTATTCAATAGGCCATAGCCCCTTATGAAGGATTGGAGTGTGAACAAATGATTAACGTTGCAAATAATGTAACTCATCAGGTGCAAAAAAGGTAAAACAGAACAATCGCACAACACTACGGATTAAAACATACATTACACGTTATTTAACTAAGAGGTTAAAACATCTCTTAATTTAAAGGCTTTATACAAATACAAGGATACATTTCTAACAACAGTTTCTTGAGGGGAAGCCAGGAGCAAGCTGAGTCTAAAAGTGCTTGGGTTTTTATAATATTTAAATGGGATAAATTTTTCTCTTAATCTGTTTAAGTATGGACAACACAAAACAAAATGGACTTCATCATCTTGCTTTACTTTACAAAGGGGACACATTAACTGATCGGCATCATGCTGTTTATATCGGTTAGCATGCACATTTATTTCTGAAATACCGAATCGAAACCTAGTCATAATAAACTTTAGATGTCTATCCACATTCAACAAAAGGTAGGGTTTAATGTCATGTACAGTACAAAATGTCCGATAAACAGCAAATCTATCACTATTTTGAATATGATAATCCCACTCTTGCCATCTGCAATCGACCAACCTTTCCCTAAAAACACGCAAAAACTCTTTTTCATTAACAACGCCCTGGTTCAACCACACAAAACCAAAACCGTACTCATACAATTTACAACGGACACTTGAGGCCCAGTTCTTTTTACCACTCTCATCCATTTTATACAACATATCATATGATTATAACCTGCAATAGTCATGAGAGAGAGAGAGAGAGAGAGAGAGAGAGAGAGAGAGAGAGAGAGAGAGAGAGAGAGAGAGAGAGAGAGAGAGAGAGAGAGAGAGAGAGAGAGAGAGAGAGAGAGAGAGAGAGAGAGAGAGAGAGAGAGAGAGAGAGAGAGAGAGAGAGACTTTACGCTTTTGATGTGTCTTTTACATATAAAATCATATTGATTTTTATACCGGTCAAATGTTTCTTTCTGTGAGACGAAAAATAAACCTCCCGCAAAGTAGCGTCAATTTATAACGAGGAAAATGCATCCGTTTATTAATCATAATGGCACAAACACTTACTGCAGAAGGGGGATTTCCGCGTTTAGAAACAGACAGCATACACAACATCGTTAACTTATCCTGCATGTCATTTCTCTTCCTCGTTGGAGCTAATGAATCAAGTGGTCAGATCAGACGCAAGATGATGTCGTGTGATTGGTGCACGGTACAGTGGCACCCTCATTCTAAGGCCTAACAAAATCAGAAAAACAACATGTCTTAAAAAGGAGGGAGTCTTCCAGTGGAGGTACATGGACAGGGGTTATGTACAGACAATCTGGAAGAAATCGTAAGTCTTAACCCCTGTTCATTTACCTCCATTTTAAGACTCCCTCAGTTTTAAGACATGTTTTTTCCTGATTTTGTTTAGGCCTTAAAAGGAGGGTGCCACTGCAGTGGTATGGGGAAATACCCCCGCTGACCTTTCACTAAACTATTGTCGATCCAGGGCATCATCTTTGCGTAACGTGCCGCACGCTAACGTTGGCACGACTATAATGCAGTGTTGTATTTTTGGACCTAATAAGCGGAATGAGGATGTGGAATTGAACTTTGTAGAAACAGAGCGTGGTTTCTTCTGCATCTTTGTGAGTGTGTTTATTATTCATCCCGTTCTGCTCAGGTTGCATAGTCATCTCGTATGGATCTCAGTGTTGACTTGTTCAGTCTGAGCAAGTCTAGAACAAATAAAACGAGTGAAGGTTTTTTTCAAGCGATTCACTGAGAAATTGTTGCTCCATACTTGTGGCTGGAAGAAGAACAGAATGCAATCATTACTATAATCTTGCAACACCAGACACAGCTGAACAAATGTTGAAATGTGAGGAAACGAGAACCGTGTGCAACATTTGTTCACTTGCTTAGAAGTTGTTTCTTGATGTGTTTGACCCATGGGGCAGGACAAGATACTGGTGGGGAGCACCCAACACCTTGGCAGTCGTTGAGAGAATACGTATTTTAACACTCGGTTCGGGTGCAAAGGAGGCGACTCGGTCAACTAAAAAGGAAGATTGCGTGTGCAACTGTTTGCAATCACCCCGCCATTTAGGCAGCCGTACACCATCTTCGGAGGAACTGTTGACCAGTGAGCGTCACAGTGGCTACTAACGAGGAACTAATTACTGAGAGTTGAGAGGATGCAACAGGGACGTATAGCAATATCGCAAGAGTGACTCGGCGTTTCTTTGGCTTCTATTTGACATACGTGCTCAGTGTACTTCATTCTGTCCGGGTGTGTGTGTTTCTCAAGTTTCAAA
>NW_027128454.1:7500-15716 GCF_037325665.1 Littorina saxatilis
CATATAATAAACATGGGATTCGATACGTCGAAAAAGCCTCAATTTTTGGAGAATCATTATCCAGCAAATTTTGAGTAATATCGTTGATGAATATATTAAACAAAGTTGGGCTTAATGTGCTGCCCTGATGCACTCCTTTTTTAATCATAACTTCTCTACTGTATCTATCCTCCGATTTTGCACAAATTGAAGCATTTGTATACATATCTTTGATTATGTTATAGCATTTTCCTTTAATTCCGGTTCGAAATAATTTTGTAAGTAATGCATCGTGCCAAACATTATCAAATGCCTTTTGAAAATCAACAAAACATCCATAGAGTCTACCATTTTTAACATTCAAAGCTTGATCAATAATTTTTTTAATTATAAATATTTGATCCGTTGTTCTGTATTTTTTTCTGAAGCCAGCTTGTTCTTTGATTAATATATTTTCGTTATCTAGATACAAGTTAATTCTTGTGTTTATGATTGTACTAAATATTTTTCCTAATGTACTTGTTAGTGTTATTCCACGATAGTTATTAACATCTAATGGATTACCGTTTTTATACAATGGAATATTTATACCATTCTTCCAATTATCTGGATATATGCCTGTTGAAAATATCATATTGAATATATTTTTGATAATTATCATTGTCTTTGGCAGACTCGTTTTTATCATCTCATTAGTTATTCCATCTTTTCCCGGGGACTTTTTGTTCTTTTGATGCAAACACGCTTCTTTAACTTCTTTATCTGAAATTATTCTATCCATAACTGATGAACCAACATGATAACATTGTCCTATGTTATCTAATTCATCTGTTATTTTTTTTCTTTGTTCCTCTTTTACTTCAATGTCCTTCCCAATACTATTTTCAAGATGAGAAATCCACTTTGAAGTACTTATATGATGTTTATGTGTAATTCGCTCACCCATCGTTTGTAATTCCTTTAAGGTTCTCCATGCTGTAGATGGGTCCTTATTGAGATCGTCATTTAATTTATTTACCAAAATATTTTTGTATTTGCGTTTCTTTTCTTTTATACACCTATTATATATTTTACGTTTGGCAAAATATTTTTCTCGAATATATTGGTTATATGGTTGTCTATTTAATGCATTTAATATTGATTTAATTTCTTTTTTTTGTATGTAACAGTCCATGTCAAACCATTTCTTGTTTTTCTTTTTCTTACGTTTATTTTGTTTATTTTTCTTACTCAGGCTGATATTGGCAACTGAGCTCATTATATCTGTAAATTCATTCACTATCTCATTTACCTTATCCACAGAAGTCGTTGTATTATCTTGAAAGTAGCTGTTCACTTGATTTTCAATTTGAAGAAGTTGGTCTTGTATCCATGGCATTGTAATTGCTTTTTTGAATTTTTCTTCTGATAGATTATCCCACTTATATTCATTTTTTTTACCACTATTCTCATGTGATGTTTTAAAACTTGAATTATCGGGTGAACAATATTTCTTCGTTTTTTTATGAAAGGGAGATGCAACAATATTCAACTCTATTGGACAATGATCTGAATATTGTGAGAGTGGGTGAACTGTCATGCTTAAAATGTCTTGTTTTAATGCTTTAGAACATATGAAATAATCCACCACACTACTACCGTTGTGATTGTAACATGTAAATCGACCATCAAGGTCACCTAGTGTTCTCCCATTCAAAATGTACATATTATTATCAATACATATGGATATCAGTCTTCTTCCAGATTTTTGTACTAATTTATCCATGGAGTTTCTGTTATGAAGATCCTCAAAACTATAGTTGTTTGGAAGGTGATCTGAATGATCATCATCATCGTCATCATCCATTTCAATATAATCAGAAATCCTAGCCGTTCTTGCATTAAAATCACCACATAAAATAATGTCACCTCTTGTAGCAAGTTCTTCAATATTTTCCTCAAGGCTATCCCAAATCTTCAAACTGTTGTCTCTTCCAAATGAGGATGTCACTGGGGGAATATACACACATCCGATGAATATGTCATTATTGTTAATGCCTCCCATTTTGATCCAAACCATATCAGAATTGCTTCTTGGTAAAATACAAACTTGTTGTCTCAGATGTTCCTTGATAAATACAGAAATCCCTCCTGATGAACTCATTGATTTTTTCCGTTTTGGCCTGGTGTAATGAATACCAGGGGCAAAATTGGGAATGTGGATGTTCTTTACATTTTCTCTATCTTCATGCATTTCTTGTATGCAAATAATATCATATTTATTAAAGTGATTTATGATCTCTTCAACCTCTAATTTGTTTGTCTTTAACCCATCAATGGTTTCTTTACAACCTTTTATATTCCATGACAATATTCTAATCAACTGTTTAAACATTTTCTGTCAAACTTTAAATAGGAAATAACGCACTTTAAAAGCTTGTTTCAATCACTCTCAGAAATATGAATTACGGATTATGATATTCGAGATTTCATCTTCAAGCACAATAGCTGTCTATTTTGACGGTAAAATAAAAACGTCAACCTGTTTCCATATTTATTTTCTGGACTTTATAGTACATCTGTCTATTACAACTGCCACATGTCATAAATCATTTTCTTCTGTATTGGAATGATTCAATGTATCCATGCTCTGGTTTCTCTTTTCCTCGTGTACCTTCCCTCTCGTAAAAAGAGTGGTATGGCTTCCTTCCGTTCCTATTGTTCCAGTGATAATGGCGTGGTTGGTGACTTGTATAAACTTTGGATGATTGCTTTTCGTCGTAGTATGGAGCGTGGCTTGACTGCCCATAATGATCGTTCTCGTTCTCAAAATAATACCTTTCCTTTGACTGTTTGTGCTCGTTACGTCGGGCGTAGTTGTTCTGGTAATTACGATTGTATTTATTACTGTACCATCGTTCAGAGGAGTACATATTTAATTGTTCATCTTCATAACGTTTGACGTTGTTCTGGTGGCTGCGGTATCCGTTGTGTCTTCTTTCATATTGATCGACATGGTTGGACCTGGTGTGTATATATATGTGTGTGTGTGTGAGTGTGTGTGTGTGTGTGTGTGTGTGTTTGTGTGCGTTTGTGTCTGTGTATATGTGTGTACGTGTGTGATTGATATCTGCACCATGCCTGAAGCATGGTGAAAACCGCTGTAGTGCTAGCAAAGTAATGATCGAATCATATGGAGCTGACATCAGCAAAGCTTTAAATACCAACCTAGGTCATTGTCCGGTGCATTCAAAGCGTGCAGCACCACATTGATTCCTCTTTTGTCAACTTGCATTACTTTGTGGAAATTGCAGGTGACCGAACCATAGTGCCCGTCAACGAAGGAACCAGCATCGCATGTGATAGGTATCTTTTGGAGTTTCTGGGCATTGGTGTTAATTGGAAGCGTCACCAGTAACGGCAAAAGATGCAGTAGTGCGAATGCGAGGATTATGTTGGACGTTTCCATATCTGTTTACATAGCAGCATACCATTGTCAATAAATTGTAATACGGTCTTATTACATCGTGTTAACTAGACTAGATACTTACTACAGCAACGACAACAACAGCAATAACAACAACAACAACAACAACAACAACAACAACAACAACAACGACGACAACAACAACAACACCCCAACACCACCACGACCACGACCACCACCACCACAATAACAACAACAACAACAACAGCAATAACAACACTACCAACTACAGCAACACCACCAACATCACCACCACCTCCACCACCACCACCAGCACCATCACCACCACAACCAACAACAACAACAACAACAACAATAATAACGATTACAACTACTACTACTACTCTACTACTACTACTACTACTGCACTATACTATATTGTTTTGTTGGAAGGAAAATACATCTTTATAATTTGAATTCAGGCTATGAGCTACCTTAAAATGCAACGTTTTTCTCTTCAAGTCATTTGACCACAGCATTCATGAAACAGAACTGTTTGTGTTTACATTTAGTGTGCATTTGCTTCAATGAATGTAAAAGGATAGTATATGATCAAAAACAAATTTGCTTTTAGATTGACTTAGTAAAAATAGTTCAGGGTCAAATACGCAAAGGGATGAATCGAAACATGTTAGTTCACGGATGTCAAGATCATTTCTAAACTGTTCATCAGCATGATTTGAACTTTTGCATACATGTTTTATACATGCTGATATATTACCCGCTATTACGAGCTAGTCGTGTGACAGAGAGTTTTCTTGCACACGAGACTGTAGATGTTTCACGACGGCTTTAGCCGGAGTGAAACAGCAGCAGTCGAGTGTGCAAGAACACTCTCTGTCACACGACTAGCTCGTAATGGCGATTATGTCTCACAGCTTCAACAGAGGAGAGAACAAACACGTTTTGCGTACTCACGCTTGATAAACCTAAACACAGGAGCAGCCATTGTGGAGAGATCTACTTTTTGACGAAAGTGAACGAACAACTATGAATGACGTCACAGTCATCGTCACAGTCTGTATCTTTTGAAGCATTCCATTCTTCATGACGTCTTTCTGTGTCTGCATCCGCGAAATGTTTGTTCTTTCCGGGGTCTTTGTCATCTATGTTCAGAACTCTGTCCTTCTAGTTTCAGACTAACAGGCCTCCTGAGCGAGCCACTTTCCAAGGGAAGCTAAACTCGCGTATGGAAACAGTACTGTAGTCTGGGATGCCGTTTTCAGTATTCTCAGCGTTGAAGAATTTGTAAAGAGAAGACACGACAACAGCAGGAGAAATAAAAGTCGTGTGTGCATTTTGGGGCTTTTGGAGGGACGATTTCGAGTTTGAATCCGTTCTTGCACATGCTCCAAAGCGTGTAACATACAATCTTGCACACGTTTGCTTTAGTAGTGGCAAAGAAGGAAAGCATGTGACATAACTATTTGTTCTAGCTACAGTAATACTAATGTTGACTGTGTGTGTACACCATTTCTGAAAGCTGGACGAGTTGTATCTATTTAAGGGCAGGTGGGCCAGTGCAAAATTGACCAAATCGTTCAAAACACTGTTTTGTGTATTTTAGCAGATTATGTTTCCATAACATACCTATCATCCATGTGTGTCGGTGTTTTTGTCAAAAGTGTCCTATTTATCTGTCAATAAAGACAAAATGTGAACATGTGTGGCATTGATTGTCTTCTGTAGTCGATATTCCCCCGCCAAAAAATGTCTCATTTCAAAGGCTAGTTACGGCTTTGTCCTCAGCAAAACAGTGCATTCACGACATACGAAACTGCGCAGCAGCTCTTGACCTATAACATGACATCAGTGTTTTGATGAATGTTCCATTCACTCAGCCACTTGTCCGTTGCAAAGGCAGCAATCGTAATCGAACGGAAATGTCCTTATTTGGAAGGTACTCGACATCCATTGGTTCGTTTCATAAACCGAAATCGGGAACCAGTTTACTTTGTGAGTGCGCATGCTCAGCTTACGAATTTTGCATACGGAAACTACCGAAGAGACTCTCGGCCATGACGGGAACACCCGAAGTTCACTCGGTTTTACAACATCCTGGTTACACATCAAACGATCGGTGACAACCGAAAGCGAATTTTTCCTTGAGAAACAACCTTTGATACGATAACAATGGCTCGAAATAAGAAAGAGGACAATGTCTTTATTAGTTCGGTTAGCAACAACAAGTAGTTCCGCTGGTACTAGGCCAAAGTTTGGATTCTGTCGGTGTTTCCGATACAGAGGAAAGCTTTGATCTCCACGCAGATCCACAGGTCGCCATTTCCGAACACGCCATGCAGCACACTTTTTACGTCTCGGCACTGGCTTGCTTTGCGCTGAATTTGAGTCAGTTTCTGTGCAGTATCTCCTCGACAAGCAAGTTGAGCATTTGCTACGCAAAAAAAGCAAAAACAGGAGAAAGTATCCAACATCAGTCAGATTATCGGTAATGTTTGCTGGGCCTGCCATTTCCCGAACGAAACTGGATCAGCAACTGTTTGTATCAATCTGCACTTTCGTAAATTCCGTCACTGTCTTGACGAACTGTGTCATTTTCTTCACCGCGATACACAGTTCATTGCGAAGAGCTTCCTCAGTAAATCGTTCAGATTCCACGTACGATTTGTTGTCAAAAAACATCTCAAACGAAAGTTTCAAACTCATCATCCTCCATCTTGCTTGTCGAAGCACCAAAGTACTGTATCGATGTAAAAACAAAAGCAGAAAACTTCGAGGAAACCAACAAATCGACGAGATAACGGAAGGAAATAAGTCTCGTTCTGGCTCAAGTAAGTTACCGTTAAAAATACCGTTATTCTCGCATGCAAATACAAACGAGAATCGGGTCATTGATACACGTTTAGCGCTGGGACAGTATCCCCATGCTAGTTGACAGAGGGAAAGAAGGGATGGACGCATAAATTCTCTGCTGGCGTGCTAAAGGCTAAGTAGTTTGCAATTCAAATAAACTAAGCTGTTCATTCATAACACAGTTTTGTCCTTGTGTGTCTGTTTCAATAGTGTTTCTGTGGTGTTCAATCTTCAATGTCGTTTTTCTTAGTTCAGCCATTTTGCCTACGGTTACGTCTTGGGTTACGCGATTTCTCTAGCTGTAATTTAGCTAGAGCAATATTTTCTTTTGTAGTTTGTGCAGAATATAACATTCTAGGGGATTACGAAGGGATTTTGCTGAAATTTTATTATAGTCATATCCAGATTATTTCAAAAAATAATTTCGCAAGCGTTACCCTAAAGTTTGACAGTTGTAACAAAGAAGTGTTCCTAACTCCAAATATAAATATAATAAACAAGATCTGCTTCGTAATCCCCTAGAGCATACCCAGAAGGATAAAATAAAACAATAATTAGAAGTGTGACAATCACATCTGATGAAAATCCGTGTATCTCCTGTACTCCACTTTTGTCTGTATTTTGACTGTTTTTGTCGCGTAAAACAAAAACCAGCAACCGAAAATACAAAAAGTGACTATTCTTTGTCATCATTTGTTCATTTCTTTCATAAAATAACATTCAGACACAATAAAACATTCAAAATTAAAAAAAAGGTAGTGCACTGGCCCACCTCCCCTTAACTTTTTTCCCCAGAACTTAGCATGTAGAACAAACCATCTATCAGCATGTCTTTAAAACATTTCTGCAAAAAATCAAATCATTCTGATACATCGTTTTGAAAGTTATATCTTGACATCCGTGAACTTACATGTTCCGATTCAACGCTTTGCTTGTTTTTCATTTAATAATGTGTACTAATTCAAACTGAAAGCTATTTTTTTGGAGACAATATGTTATTATTCTACATACATTGAAGCAAATGCACACCAATCGTTAACACAATTTCTGTTCAAGATTGTTGTGGTCAAATGACTTGAAGAGAAACACTGTGTACTTTCTCCTAGCCTTAATTGTCCTCACGAGGAGCAACGGATACCAACAATTTGGCAAACCATGATGTCTTACCCAACATTAACTGTTCACAGAGCTTTGGTTTGAGACTGCAACAGGGATTTAACTTCCCTCATTAACGACAAGAATACGTTTGCTATTAACTTTTACACCGTGAACCTGTCTCTCTGATTTTGTTCATTTGCCGACGGCCTGTTCGAGTCATGATCGTTATACTCCATATCCACTTGGTTGCCAACTAACTGACGGCTGATACATGTTCAGAACAAATGCGTTGTACGTACACAGACAGTTTAAAATAACCATATGATTTAACAAGTACTAACCTTTTCGGGATGAAAAGTATCGACACGCAGAACTATTGTTATCTTTGGAAATTCGTTACATGGTTACACATTCCTTGAATACGTCTTCCCAAATGTACAACATACAATCCCCAACATATGACGAGATTGTACGGTTATACGGGTATGTCTACAAGAAACACCAATGACTAGAACAAGTGCGTAGTTCTGGCTTGGTGTCAAGGTCTCTCTTTGCACGCAAAGTTAAAGGCTTACGTGTATATTGTTACAAGCATATATGTCTGTAACTGTCGGTTTGTCTAACTGTTTGTCTGTTTCTGACTGCCTGGCTGTCTCTGTCTGTCTGTCAATGTCTGTCGGTCTCTGTCTCCGTCTTACTATGTCTCTGTCTCTCTTACAGTGTATGTCTGTCTGTGTGTCTGTATGTTGGTCTGTCTGTCGTCTGTATGTCTGTCTGTCTGTCTGTCTGTCTGTCTGTCTGTCTGTATGTATGTATGTCTGTCTGTCTGTCTGTCCGTCTCTCTCTCTATCTCTCTCTC
>NW_027128455.1:0-25000 GCF_037325665.1 Littorina saxatilis
AAAATCAGGTCTTAAAAAGGAGCAAGTCTTAAATTTAAAATGGGAGTGAATTTACAGATGTTATGATTATGAACAAGAAGTCTGCGTAAACAGGGTCATTAATAGGAAGGAGTCTTAGATTGGGGTGTCTTAAAAGGGGCAGGGGTGGGGTGGTGTGTGTGTGGGGGGGGGGGGGGGGGGGAGTCCACAGTAATGACCATAAAATAATCAAAATAATACTATTAGTCATCTTATTCTCTACCAAATTTCTAGAGGTCAAGACAATGATACAGATTTTTTACTTGTGTCACTGTTAGTGTCATTCTATGAATAACAGACCAATAGAAAGAGAGAGAAAGAGAGCTCTGTGGTTTTTTTTTACCTGAAATAAGTGAACTTTGAAGTGCATTCATAATTAAAGCCCAATCATGTGGTTTAACCTACCTAGTCTTGAAAAGCCTGTCCGAGGAAACAGAACAAGCGCCCTTCCGCAGACCTTCCTAACTGGAGAGTCTTGGTTGTAACCGCACACTTTCTAAAGTAGTCCATAAGCAGTTCCATGTGCCTATGTTTTCACTGGAACCAGCTCCTTTGTGTACCTGTGATCTGGATGAGCTGCAACACATAAAACTTTCATATGAACACTATGTCATAAGTACACCAGTTAGCATACATCAAACACTGAGGAGCATCACAAGATATGTTCTAAGGAGGTAACAACTATTGTCACAAAGTGTTTATGATACAGCCACAGGCACATGGCACTGAGTGGTCAATTGGTGAGGGGAGTGGGGGGGGGGGGGGCAGAAGTTCTGCTCAGTCTTGTCTACTGATACAACACTTTGTGGTGGTGTAAGGCAGGGAATCACACCCCAACCACTGGCCCACGCCCACCTGGTGTCGAGTGCCTGAGGATACATCAGTCCCAGTCATGGCTGGCCCCCGGTTTGACCAGACAACTGCCATGTATGGGTACATTTACTTTACAGTACAGATTAGTTTTCAATAGCAATGACATCATGGACGCACACCTGCCCAACACTGACACTGACAGCAAAATCAGCGACCAAACGTGATAAAGAGTAACTAATCGTCACAAACATCAAAATGCTTTGCATTAATTTTCTTGAAGAGGTCATTCTTAACCAAATAATCATTTCTAGGCAATTGAAGATTATTATTCCACCTACAGGCTATCACTCCTATGGCTGTTACTTGTAACACATTTCATTTCTTAAAATATGTTTTGTAAAGTACATAGCTTTCACTAAAAGGCACATTCCTTCTCATGAAAACAATTTGGCTCACCGTCTCAGATCTGGTAAGGCTTTAAAATGGGATAAGACATGATCTCCAGGGGTCGACACTAACTAATTTGGCCTGGGGCCACACTGGCCCCAGAGATGGAAATTGCTGGGGCGGAAAAAAAAAATCTGGGGCCCACTCTCAGTATTCACGTGCGGCAATGGATTGTCTGTTTTTCTTCATCGTACTGAAGCCAGGGAAATTCTTTCAACCATTTGACATTGAAATTACGACAGCGCTTCGCGCTTTTGGCTGCATCGGTCTCCTTTTTTCGTTTCTCTCCACCCTGTTCTTCATCTTCATTTCCATGTCTTTTTACACCAGGGATGTGTCGCCCCATTTTGCGTTTGGCATTTGAAGGCGATACTTATCTCTCACGCTAAAGAGCGCAATCTGCGAGTTATTTCCCTTACGACATTGTCCTTCGACGATTTGAATGTGTTTTTTCTTGCCTGCGGCATTGATCGTAACGCAAATTTCAGTGACGACTTTGACTGGCGATTTTTAGTGATTGGCTCTGCTGGCATTAGAATTTTCGGTTTGTCATTGTTGGAATTTATCCTTGGGCGGAGTGGGCCCCAAGCTTCGGCAATGTTTGGGGCGGAACACAAAACTCTGGGGCGTTCCGCCCCCCGCCCCCGCTAGTGTCGAACCCTGATCTCTTAACTTGTTCACATACCCCAAAAAGTGCGATTGTGTTATGAATAAATGCTGTAAAAGCTACCTGTACTAGTTCATTAAAAAAACAAATCACAAAATGTCACTTCACCACAGCATGCAAACAGTGTGTTTATTTCTGGTATGTGTCTAAAGGCGGAGACAGACGCACAACACAAAACCCTGTTTTCGACAAAAACACCATCTCAAAACGTCGGGGAAACACATGTTTTTAAAGAGGGGATGTCACATGCGAAACACACCTGTAGATGAAGCGCGGTGCGTGTTTTCACAGAAATATCGGTCAGTGTCAGCTTGACCCGTCCAGCTATCGCCCTGTGTTTGAGTTTGTAAACAACACGGCTGGCAGTGCCCACTGATACGGTCAGTGTCCACTGATACAGTCAGTGTCAGCTTGACCCGTTCAGCTACCGCGCTGTGTTTGGGTTTGTAAACAACACGGCTGGCAGCGCCCACTGATATTATTGCCTCTCTTCAATCGTGACAGGATCCATAGACTCTAGTTAGGATTCATGGGTCCGATACTACCCTGAATCGGTACCACATCTGAGTCTGCCATTTTTTTCTATCTCCGTGGTGCCGGAAACCGAGTCACTTGAGTTGATCGTCCGCGTTCATTGGCTGACTACCAAAACGTGTTTTTAGATTTTAGAGCATTCTCTAAAACCCAAAACACGATGCAAAAACACGAAACAGTGTTTTCTGAAACGCGTTTTGGGGGATGTCACATGGGAAACACGCTGTTTTGTGTTTGTTTTGAAAGGAAACACTGTTTTGTGTTGTGCGTCTGACATGGCCTTAACACAGACACACACACACCATACACACATACACCAAAGCAACACAAAAGCCGAAAACATGCCTACCATCTAAATGAGGATATCCAGTTCCAACTGTCTTCTGCCAATATAACACTGCCAGAGACACCATGGTGTAGAAAGTCAGTTTAAAGAGAGACTACCTGGAAGAAAAATATATATACTGTAATAATAATAAAACACCCAGTGCAATAGACATACTTTCTCGTTAAAGGCTTACTTTACTATGTAAAACATTTTGCTTCACAATCACAGTCTCAGATCTTGTCAGGCTTTTACTTGGGATAAGATCATCCCTCTACTTGGACGCATACCAACATAGATCAGCTTGAATGTTTGTGAAAATATCCCATATTTTGAGTTAACTCACCACAGCAAGATGGTATGTGGCCAAGATGAGGGATTCCATGTTAAAGCATAGCCATATAATATCTGAGACAGTGACCCACACTATAGTGACAAGGCAAGTGTGCCTTTAAATTGTAAACTGTTATAAGTATATGTGCATTTTGACTTCTTCATAAATTATAACCCTGATGCAGGCAGTCATAAGTAGTGGTTTAGTACCTAGAACGAGAAAAGAATGAACTTGCAAGAAAGAAACTGAGTCAAAATCAAAATACCCTTTTGAATTACAAACTAGATTCCACGGGGCAGACAGGGTTTGAGGTTAGAAAGCTCTGAAATAACTCTGCTATTTGAAATTGACTAATAGTATTAACTTATAACGTCATACATGATACAAACAAATGAACTAAGGCCTTTGAAGATCCATATCCAATCCTGCTACACAAAGGCACAAGCAGGGGTTGAAATTGCCAGGGTCATTTTCCATCCCCATGTAGCCTGGATTTAATTACTGGCATGTTTTTTTTAAAGAGGTGTGTCACTCAGAATGACTGGAGATGGTTTATTCAATGCAGAGCATAATATACCATTGATTTCTTCATGCCATCTGATTTGCCGGTGAATTCACAGGGCGAGAACAATTCAAGACTGGCCTCAACATTTTATGCTGACTGTAAATTGTAATTATATAATATATCCACCCTAGCTAACTGGTACACTAATCACTTGCTCTGGCGGACTTCTTTTTCCAACATCATAAATCTGTTATTTGTACTTTAGCCTTTTGTGGTAAAATATTCTCATTACCACTACCAGTTGCACTCACAATCTATTGCTAGTGTATTTTGGAAATGATCAAAAGCCTTACTTGTGTTCTATAACAGCACCATGTCACTGTTGCGGGAAGAATGAGGCAGGGCTTGGTAATAACTGAGACCTGCAAGTAAACAAAACATATTTAGAATCTCATCATGTGTTATTTTGTTATATAATAATATCTATGTCATGAGGTCTTACATTGCAATAACAAACACACGCATAACTTAACTTAGCAAGGTGTTCTATGTGCTAAGAACAAGAGTAATTGTTTAATGAATTAACGCTGAAGAAGCTACTAGTTGCTTAAACAAATTCATAGCAAAATGTCACTTGATCACCACATCAAGCACACTGTATGTTCATTTCTGGTATGTATGCAAGTGGAGGGATGATCTTGTTCCATGTAAAATCCTAGCTCAGCTGATCTCTCTCAACTTGGATTCATACCACACATTAGGAGCCTGGCTGTTTCTGTTCAGTGGGCATTTCTCCATTTGTTTTATTTGAATGCATTTCTTAAAAAGAACACTTCCTCTGCACAGCAAGCAGTCAGGATGTTATATGAAGTCTTACATCGCGCGCGTATCTCCAGACTCGGACTCAAGGCGCAGGGATTTATTTATGCCGTGTAAGATGGAATTTTTTTTACACAATACATCACGCATTCACATCGACCAGCAGATCGCAGCCATTTCGGCGCATATCCTACTTTTTACGGCCTATTATTCCAAGTCACACGGGTATTTTGGGTGGTCATTTTTATCTTTGCCTATACAATTTTGCCAGGAAAGACCCTTTTGTCAATCATGGGATCTTTAACGTGCACACCCCAATGTAGTGTACACGAAGGGACCTCGGTTTTTCTTCTCATCCGAAAGACTAGCACTTGAACCCACCACCTAGGTTAGGAAAGGGGGGAGAAAATTGCTAACGCCCTGACCCAGGGTCGAAATCGCAACCTCTCGCTTCTGAGCGCAAGTGCGTTACCACCCGACCACCCAGTCCTTTTTGTTCCAAATCAAACGTTGTTTTGCTCCAACCAAGACTGCAGATCTTGGCAAACATGTGGCATAAAAACTAGATTTGATGACCTTACCCGTACTCACCCTGAAAAGTGCCGATCTAGATTTTGCTATTTTAACAGAGGGGACAGAGGTTGTACCTCTCCTCATGCAGACACCGCATAACAAATAATATGTGTAACAAATCCAGTTGCAACACTGTAGTTTCATGGCTTAATTTCATTGACTGATTGAGTCAGCAGTAGTGAGTACTACATGTCATTATGATCATACCAGTATTAGTGAGTATTACAATTGGAGCAATCTGCAGAATTGTTACCAATACATCATCATAACAGGAAGTGCATGAGACATTGGTGTGTAGACATTTATATGTAGATCTTTAAAACATTCAATGAGTCATGGGACTAAAAACTGCTAAAGCCTTATGTGGCAACATCACAAACAAAATTAACCAACCCCAAATTATGTCAACCTCATGGCCCTTGTACTTGTAGTTCAAGTTGTACTGTTGTACTAGCCAACAGACATAACAAAGAACTTAGCTCAGTAGGTGTTGATTGCTCTGCGTCATTATCAATATCATGATGCTGAGAGTCGAAATGCAGTTCAAACACAGACAGAACAAAATGGAATCTTTGAGTTTGAAATTGAATGAAAAAAAAAAGTAATTTGTAAATTGTATGGTCATGGTGTAGAAGTTTTGAACTTTAGCGTTGTAAATTCATTGCTCCGAATCAACTGCAATCTAACCCTCCGATTTATGTCCTAAGTCATTTACATACCTTTGGAATTTTAAGGAATGGGTATAACGTCCTTTCATCTAATGATCTAGTCTACTTTGGGATTTTGCCCAGTCGCCGTCACCGTCTCCCAGTCCTTGACCTACTTGGAGTCCTTGCTGGGTTGAATCGGCTGAGGAGCGAACCCATGACGACTCGCAACGCGAGGAACCAGAAGAGGAATCTAGGTTTATTTTGCGTGTTTTGGGCCTGCCGACCCTACTTGTACTGTAGTCGATCCACAACCGGCACGAAGCTTCTTTTCGCAGGGCGAAAGCGCCCCACTCGTGACTTCATCCGATGTCCGCCATGTTTCAAGTGACAAAAAAGTAGAAACGATCTAACAAATAACTTTCATTTCAAGCACAGTCAAAAAAAAAATTAAAAAAGTACAAAAGATGGGGTGGAGAAAATGGCATTATCTAGACAGATTCAACTCGGATAAACTAAGAGGGACTTATAACTACTGAAGATTGAGAGCACAGCGGACGTCCTGTAAATTCCCGATCCATTTTTTCCCCTTCCCATTTCGGTATACTGTTCTCTGCTTGTAACGCTACGCAACAGGATAAGAGATATCCTGAGGGTATAAGTGATACTCCCACATACGTTGCACAAGCATAATTTGACGTTACCTTATATACGGTCCAACCGGTGTGCAATGGGTGGAGAAAGAGAGAGAGAGAGAGAGAGAGAGAGAAAGAGAGAGAGAGAGAGAGAGAGAGAGACGAGTAGACGTATCGATTTTGTTTTCACTTTACATGTTTATCTGTTCGAAACGGCCGGACTGTCCAATAAATTCCTGCACTGTTAAAAAGATTTTTTTGTTAATTTTTGTTTGCAAGGAGGGGTTTCCATGAAGTAGAATATCTGTGTGTATGAAGTTGTTGGTTAGTTTGTTGATTGTGTTGTTTCTTGCAGCTATATATGTGTGTGAGACATAGACAGAGCTAGAAAGAGAGTCAGGGTGTGTTTGTATGTGTTCCGAGTTTGACAACACAGTGTTCCACTTTACACACCCATGCGTCCAACCTGGAACAAATGCAGACATTTTTATAATGATCAGTCTGATGAGTTGCGTGACTTTTATTTTATTTTATGTGGTTCGTTTATTTACTGATAGAGTCTAGTATGTGACAATATAAAGAACGCTTTGCAATATCCATTTTTTTGTCTGGTACGGCTGTTTCTCCTTAACTGTTCCAGGTTTAGCGACTTTCCCCTATGACCCGGCCGGGGTTCGAACCCAAGACCTCCCGATCACGGGGCGGACGCCTTACCACTAGGCCAACCGTGCCGGTGGTAGCCTGGATGCCCCCTGTGTGTCTTTCTATTTTGATTTGATATCTTTGCTTCGTGTTTAAATCACCCTCACACATCCGGTCCCTCGCAAATAAAGTCATAGAAAGAGACAGATAGATAGACAGACAGCAGGGGCGGATCCAGGGGGGAGGAGGGGGGTTCCGGGGTTTCCGCCCCCCCCCCCCCCCCACCAAAAAAAAATCCTTTGAAAATAAAGAAAAAAATGATGACTCAGATTGCACCAGATTGCTTCATTTTCCTTGTTTTTCTCAAAATGTTACGGAGGGAACCGGCCTTTATCTTCTACATGACGGTTTTGTAAGGTAGTTGGGTAATTTGTTGGCTCAGGTTGCACCAGATTGGTCAAGTGTTCTTGTTTCGATCCAAATTTGACTTCTTAAAATTAATTTTTTGGGGAAGTTTCTTGGCTCAGATTGCACCAGATTGTTCCATTTTTCTTATTTTTATCAACATTTTTCGGGGGTGGGGGTGGGGGCATGCTTCGCGCCCTCAAATAAACGCTTTGCGTAGTCGATCTGTCTCTAAAAGAAATGTGGAAACCCCCAAATCATGTGATCCGCCCCTGGACAGACAGTCAAACAGACAGAGTATAAGTCAGAGGGTCAGACGGAAGGAAGAAACAAGTCGCGTAAGGCGAAAATACAACATTTAGTCAAGTAGCTGTTGAACTCACAGAATGAAACTGAACGCAATGCAACGCAGCAAGACCGTATACTCGTAGCATCGTCAGTCCACTGCTCACGGCAAAGGCAGTGAAATTGACAAGAAGAGCGGGGTAGTAGTTGCGCTGAGAATGATAGCACGCTTTTGTGTACCTCTCTTCGTTTTAACTTTCTGAGCGTGTTTTTAATCCAAACATATCATATCTATATGTTTTTGGAATCAGGAACCGACAAGGAATAAGGTGAAAGTGTTTTTAAATTGATTTCGACAAATTAATTTTGATAATAATGTTTATATATTTAATTTTCAGAGCTTGTTTTTAATTCAAATATAACATATTTATATGTTTTTGGAATCAGAAAATGATGGAAAATAAGATGAACGTAAATTTGGATCGTTTTATAAAAAAAAATTTTTTTTTACAATTTTCAGATTTTTAATGACCAAAGTCATTAATTAATTTTTAAGCCACCAAGCTGAAATGCAATACCGAAGTCCGGGCTTCGTCGAAGATTACTTGAGCAAAATTTCAACCAATTTGGTTGAAAAATGAGGGCGTGACAGTGCCGCCTCAACTTTCACGAAAAGCCGGATATGACGTCATCAAAGACATTTATCAAAAAAATGAAAAAAAGGATGGGGATATCATACCCAGAAACTCTCATGTCAAATTTCATAAAGATCGGTCCAGTAGTTTGGTCTGAATCGCTCTACACACACGCACGCACGCACACACACACATACACCACGACCCTCGTTTCGATTCCCCCTCTATGTTAAAACATTTAGTCAAAACTTGACTAAATGTAAAAACAGGTGGTCAAGAACCCGAGGTCCGGAGAGAGTCGACAGACGTGGTAGTGGTTTCAATGTAGAAAACGATAATGAAGTTGGAATGCGGGGGTGGGTGGGGGTTGGGGGGTGGATGGGGGCAACGACACATGAGAACATGATTAAGTAGCACTTGCTAATAAAACTTACTAATAACATAACCGGATACCTAAATACGTTTGCAAAAGCCAAGTTTCAAGACACTGATATCACTCAGGTACAGTAGTCACATTTGTCACTTTTTTCACATTTAATTGTCACATGTCTCACATTTGTCACATTTGGCACGTGTGTCACTTTTTGTCCCATTTGGCATCTTTTTCACATTTATCATATGTACAGTGTACCATATCTCTGTTTTGTCATATATTGTTACTTTGTCAAATGTGTCACTTTCGATACTTTTTCACATTTTCACATTGGACACTTGCGTTACATTTGTCACTTTTGACAAGTGTGTGTGTGTATGTGTGTGTGTGTGTGTGTGTGTGTGTGTGTGTGTAGGTGTTAAGTGTGTGTGTGTGTGTGTGTGTGTTCACGTGTGTAGGTGTAAGTGTCTGTGTGTATGTGTGTATGTGTGTGTGTGTGTGTGTGTGTATGTGTGTGTGTGTATGTGTAAGTGTCTGTGTCTGTGTGTGTGTGTGTGTGTGTGTGTGTGTATGTGTGTGTGTGTGTATGTGAGGTGGTCTGGATATTGGTCTGTGCCTGTGTGTTTCCAGTGTGGGTCTGTGTCTGCGTCTGTCTGAGTCGAAGCGATTTTCAGAATTGTAAGCGCCTTTTTTCCATTTTGCCAAAGATGGAGGAAAAGGGGCAGGTGAGATCGACACGCACAACCACAAGTAAACACACACAATATTGAACCAAATTTCTCATACCTGTGAGGCTCACAAGCAGAACGATGCACAATGTATTCATCTTGAAAGTGAGAAGAATCGTCCCTCTCTTTCTTGTATCACAAAAAGGGCGTGGTTTTCCTTGCTTGCACAGTTCGAGATTCTTTCTCCCTCGGGGTTATTTCAGGGGGAATATTTCTGGGTGGACTGTACCCGAATCTGATGCGACAGACCGTTTTATAACGACGCTGCACCACGTGATGTAATTTTGCCGCCGCGGCGTTTGCCGTTGTTTGCCGTTCTTTCTCTCTGTCTCTCTGTCTCTGTCTCTGTCTCTGTCTCTGTCTCTGTCTCTCTGTCTCTGTCTCTGTCTCTCTCTCTCTCTCTCTCTCTCTCTCTCTCTCTCTCTCTCTCTTTGTTTCGTAGAGCAAAATGTACTCAAAATAAAACGGCACACAGGCTGAGTTATGTAGAAAACAGAAAATCCTACAGGTTTTTATTAACATCTAAAAGACAATCTTTTAAACAAAATAAACTTGCTGCTCTTGCCGAAAAAGCAAAAGACTCAAAACTCTTTTGGAGCGAACTTAAGTCCATTCGACAGTCGGCTGGTAAAACCCCAGATATTACTAGTGAACAGTGGTTCACCCATTTCAAGAATGTTTTTAGTGCTGATCTAGGTAACACTCAGGCTGGTAACGACGAACACTTGGTTGATCCTGAAAATACTGATATTGCTGTAGAATGTCTAGACATGCCAATTAGTCCTCAGGAAGTCGCCTCTGCAATAAAAAATCTTAACCCAAATAAATCTGCTGGTCCCGATGGGATTCTTGCCGGTATGTTAATAAACTCAGCCCAGCAAACTCTGCCGTTCATAGTAGAGTTATTCAACACAATATTTGACTCTGGTAATTATCCCGCTGCCTGGACAGGTGCTATTGTAGTTCCAATTCACAAAAGTGGTGATGTTGATACTCCTGACAATTACCGTGGAATTTCATTGCTTAGTATTCTAGGAAAGGTGTTTGCTACCATATTGAATAAACGTTTGTCAGGCTGGGCGAGTGAGAATAACAAAATCGATGAAGTACAAAGAAAGTGGTTTTCGTGCGGGTTATTCCACTATTGATAACGTCTTTGTTCTTTTTAGCATTGTGCAGAAATACTTACTGAAACGGTCTGGAAAGTTGTATGTATGTTTCGTTGACTTTCGTAAAGCATTCGATTGTGTAAACAGAGCAATTCTTTGGAACACACTGCGAAAAGCTGGGGTTGGTGGGAAAATGTTGAGGATTTTACAAAGTATGTATAAATCAGTTCGCTCGTGTGTGCGCTGTCCGGACAGCATTACAGACTTTTTCGAGTGTCCCATTGGTGTAAGGCAGGGGTGTGTCCTCTCACCAACATTATTCTCATTTTTGATAAATGAACTAGCCGTAGAGGTCTCTGAAAAGGGAATACATGGTGTTCAGCTGACTCCAGATGTCATTCAGATTTTAATCCTTTTGTTCGCGGACGATGTCGCTTTAACGTCCTTTTCGGCCTGGGGTCTCCAAAAGCAGATTAACATTTTGAAAAACTTTGCAGACAACTTTGGAATGTCCGTCAATTTGTCTAAAACCAAAGTGATAGTTTTCCGCAAAGGCGGTTTTCTTGCTGAGCGAGAGCAGTGGAAATATGGTAATGAACGTATAGAAGTCGTTAATAGCTATAAGTATTTAGGTCTTCATTTTACAACTAAGTTATCACTCACGAAAGCTATTGGTGAGCTGGCCGTTAAGGCCAAGGTAAGAACTATGCAGATATTAAGATGTCTCTTCAGACTTGGTGATGTCCCAAGTAGTATCTTCTTCAAGATTTTTGATGCCCAGATTCTTCCTGTTCTAATGTATGGGGCAGAGGTTTGGGGCTTCCAGGCTTATGGGGACATTGAGAAAGTGCATTTATTTGCGTGTAAAAGACTTTTGCGTGTGGGGCAACAAACCCCAAACAGACTGGTGTATGGTGATCTGGGTAGACACCCGCTATTCATTAACTCAGCAATCAGGGTGGTGAAGTACTGGTTACGGTTGATTGCTATGCCACAGGACAGACTTCCTCGTAAAGCGTATCTTATGTCATGTGCTCTGTGTGATGCTGGTACAAAAATCTTGGTCTTTCTATTTAAAGAACATTCTATGCGAGAATGGCTGTAATGAAGCATGGCAGCAACAAAGCGTTGGTGACATTGGTAATTTTCTTAGAACACTAAGAGAAAGACTCATTAATCGCTTTAAAGCAGATTGGGATAATGATATCCAGACGAGAGAGAGATACGTGTTCTATGCCAAGTTTAAAAGATCGTTCAAGATTGAGAATTATGTAGATTGTAGCCAGTTACGTTGCTTTAAAATTGCTTATGTCCAATTCAGATTTGGTATATCACCTATAAACTGTCACAGGATGAGGTACAAACGCGGAGTAACCCCTCAACAGTTATTATGTCCAGTATGTAAGACTGAAAACGAAGACGAAGAACATGTTTTATTGAACTGTACTGCATATGACGAGTTCAGAAGTGAGCTTTCTGTTTTTGCAGCCAATGACGATGTGGCAGCAATTATGAGTGCGGATGATGATAAGAATGTCATGGATGTGTCGAACTTTCTGTATAAAGTGTTCAAGAAAAGATCTCAATACATTAGTTAAGATGATCACCATTCAATCCTAAAAACACGGTATTTCACGAGTGGCATGTTTGTCTGTCTGTTCTGTTGTTTTGTTTTTCACTGTTTTATTCGTATACATGTGTACACAAAGTGCAGAGCTACAATTACGTTATCGGTGCTATGAATGTTTTAGGTGTTAGAAAGTTTGTTAACACTTCAATGAGCGTTAAATGCCATTCTAAAGTGTCAAAACTCATTTCAGGAGGTTATTACATAAAATGCAACCTCCAGCGTGATTTTTTAGAAACAAACAGGTATTTGGGGACGATGTTTGCTGTACAGCAGTGAAATGGGGACGTCCAAAAGTGCAGAGCTCCCGCAGAGCTATATGAATGGTTTCATCACATACATGGCGCGAGGCGACATATGTTGTGAAAAATTTTACAAATCACGTTTTTGCGACCGATATTTTCTTGTCATCTCCAAAGTCAAGGGACAAACACGAAATTCCTTGACTTTTGGGGTAGCGCGACTCTGTTAATTTTAAGAATTAAAAAAAAAAATTCATTACTAGGATGTCCCATCGTTGGGAAATTCCGGTCGCTTCCTCCGAGTGGAAAGCTAACAGTGACAAAGTCGCACTACCCCAAGTCAAGGGATCTATTAGTCCTGTTTCGCCGTTATCCCAATTCGCCCCCATCCCATTTTGGCGACATTTCTCAGGCCAAGTGTCATTTTACCACCATATCATGTACTATTAGCTCCACATCCCATTTTGGCGCAATCCCGTTTCGCCGTTAGCCCATTTCGCCCCCATCCCATTTTTGCGACATTTTACAGGCCCAGTGTCATTTTACCACCATGTCATGTACCATTAGCTCCACGTCCCATTTTGGCGCAATCCCGTTTGGCCGTTATCCCATTTGCATCCATCCCATTTTTGCGACATTTCATAGGCCATGTGTCATTTTACATGCCATTCTAAAGTGTCAAAACTCATTTCAGGAGGTTATTACATAAAATGCAACCTCCAGCGTGATTTTTTAGAAACAAACAGGTATTTGGGGACGATGTTTGCTGTACAGCAGTGAAATGGGGACGTCCAAAAGTGCAGCGCTCCCGCAGAGCTATATGCACGGTTTCATCACATACATGGCGCGAGGCGACATATGTTGTGAAAAATTTTACAAATCACGTTTTTGCGACCGATATTTTCTTGTCATCTCCAAAGTCAAGGGACAAACACGAAATTCCTAGACTTTTGGGGTAGCGCGACTCTGTTAATTTTAAGAATTAAAAAAAAAAAAAATTCATTACTAGGATGTCCCATCGTTGGGAAATTCCGGTCGCTTCCTCCGAGTGGAAAGCTAGCAGTGACAGAGTCGCACTACCCCAAGTCAAGGGATCTATTAGTCCTGTTTCGCCGTTATCCCAATTCGCCCCCATCCCATTTTGGCGACATTTCTCAGGCCAAGTGTCATTTTACCACCATATCATGTACCATTAGCTCCACATCCCATTTTGGCGCAATCCCGTTTCGCCGTTAGCCCATTTCGCCCCCATCCCATTTTTGCGACATTTTACAGGCCAAGTGTCATTTTACCACCATGTCATGTACCATTAGCTCCACGTCCCATTTTGGCGCAATCCCGTTTGGCCGTTATCCCATTTTGCCCCCATCCCATTTTTGCGACATTTCATAGGCCATGTGTCATTTTACCACCGTGTCAAACCACTAGCGCCACATTCCATTTTGTCGCCATGCCGTTTTGCTGTCATCCCATTTTGCCGCCATCTCTATTTCGCGCCATTTTGGATTGTGGCAAAAATGGAATTTGGCGTAAACGGAATGTCTTCCTAGTTGAATAACGCAGTACAGTAGTATAGTGAGGCTTGGCAAGAAGAATAAATAAAAAATATGATGGCGGCCAAATGGGATGGTGTCAAAATGGGATGACGCGCTATTGTTATGACACGGTAGTAAAATGATGCTTGGCCTGTGAAATGTCGCGACAATGGGATGGGGGATAAATGGAATACGGTGAAACGGCATGGCGGCCAAATGGGATATTGTGTCAAAATGGGATGTCGCGCTTTTGTTATGACATGTTAGTAAAATGCCCTGTCACGTAGTCTCAATCCAAATTGGAAATCCATAGCATCATCATTATAATCATCCTCATCTCATTAATCATTCAAAATTATAAATTTCATAAAATGACGCTTGGCTTGTGAAATGTCGCGAAAATGGGATGGGGCAAAAAATGGGACGGCGGCAAAAATGGGATTGCACCAAAATGGGATGTGGATCAGCCACTAGATTGCCAATTTTAAAGTCTTAGGTATGACCCGGTGTGACGTTTTTATCTTTCGCCGTGTTGATATTTCGATTTTCGGCCTCGTTGATCTAGTATAAACTCTACACTGAACAAAAAAAACACCCTTCGATAGTACTGATGAGCGACCTTGTGTACCTTACATTCATGGGGCCAAATTTGTCCAACCAATTATTTTATTTAACTTAGAAATTTGATTCATCATAAAATGTTTCCCTTCTTACTCAAGGGACGTAACCACTCGGTACACGTTTTCGAAGAATTCGATTTTGGGAGTTAAATCTATTTAATTTCACAACCAATTTTCTTCACATGCAAGAAACTGACATGCTTTTCGTCCATAAATAATTTCCCTTCTTAATTTTACCAGGAAACAACATTTCAGTCTCGGGTAAATATCGAGTGGGAAATATGTACACAGGCGAAAGATGAAATCGTGACACCGGCCGAGGTTCGAACCCACGACCTCCCGATCACGGGGCGGACGCCTTACCACTAGGCTAACCGTGCCGGTTTGCCCTTGAGTGACAGACGGACAGACAAAAGAATATACAGACAGACCGTAATTAACACAAACACACACACTCAGCAGAGCAAAGCGGTATGACACACACACTCAGCAGAGCAAGGCAGTATAACACAAACACTGAGTCTGATTTATGAGAATGAGAATGAGGGAGAGAGAATTGTATTGAATTGAATTGAATTAAATTGAATTGAATTGATCTTTATCTTAACACTAACAAAATAAGAAATGCTAAAATGTTCTTTTTTTTCATCCCGCAGACAGTCAAAATTCTAATCAAAAACAAGGAAAGAGATAGAAATAAAAGGAACAGTTATGACAGCTTTACAGACAGACAGACAGACAGACAGACAGAAAGAGAGACAAAAAAGAAACAAACAGACAGACAGACAAAGAGAGAGAGAGAGCCAGAGAAAGAGAGAGACAGAGAAACAGAGACATAGAGAGAAAGATAAACAGACACACAGACACCGACAGAAAAGTTGTGTGAAGAGCAGCTCAGCTGCTATGCAGAATTTGTCTTACATTTTGGAAAGTTTTCTGACGATTTGGACGTGAAAACGAGACTAAACCCATGCAATAATTTTTTCAAAACTGCTCCGAAACTATCCCAAAATCAAGTAATTAAATGACATGTTGTTACTGTACGATAACTAAGTCTTTCAATCAATCAATCAATATGAGGCTTATATCGCGCGTATTCCGTGGGTACAGTTCTATTTTTTATTTTATTTTTATTTTATGCAATTTATATCGCGCACATATTCAAGGCGCAGGGATTTATTTATGCCGTGTGAGATGGAATTTTTTTACACAATACATCACGCATTCACATCGGCCAGCAGATTGCAGCCATTTCGGCGCATATCCTACTTTTCACGGCCTATTATTCCAAGTCACACGAGTATTTTGGTGGACATTTTTATATATGCCTATACAATTTTGCCAGGAAAGACCCTTTTGTCAATCGTAGGATCTTTAACGTGCACACCCCAATGTAGTGTACACGAAGGGACCTCGGTTTTTCGTCTCATCCGAAAGACTAGCACTTGAACCCACCACCTAGGTTAGGAAAGGGGGGAGAAAATTGCTAACGCCCTGACCCAGGGTCGAACTCGCAACCTCTCGCTTCCGAGCGCAAGTGCGTTACCACTCGGCCACCCACCCTAACCCTAACTAAGTCTTTCCGATTTATTGTCATTCTAACTTGTTTTATCACACTCGGAAAATATCACACGCAAAATACTATCAATCAATCAATCAATCAATATGAGGCTTATATCGCGCGTATTCCGTGGGTACAGTTCTAAGCGCAGGGATTTATTTATCTTTTTTTTTTATCTTTTTCATTTTTTATTTTATGCATGCAATTTATATCGCGCACATATATTCAAGGCGCAGGGATTTATTTATTCCGTGTGAGATGGATTTGTTTTTTTACACAATACATCACGCATTCACATCGGCCAGCAGATCGCAGCCATTTCGGCGCATATCCTACTTTTCACGGTCTATTATTCCAAGTCATACGGGTATTTTGGTGGACATTTTTATCTATGCCTATTCAATTTTGCCAGGAAAGACCCTTTTGTCAATCGTGGGATGTTTAACGTGCGCACCCCAATATAGTGTACACGACAATAGCGAAATTATTTTTTTTTGTTTGTTCTGTAAATGTGACATGTTTTAGGCTGTTATATACTACATTATAACCGAGATGATGTTTTTAGACCAACAGATTTAGGTCAAAAATATGATAGTTTTTCTGAGATGGTGCAGATAACGTTAACCCTCATATAAATTAAATGTATTCCATGGTGGAATCCTGCTTGCACAATCTAATCTATTCAATCTAACCTAATCATAGGCACAATCAATAGAATCAAAATCACTCACTTTAATTTTCTTGCCTTTCTGCTATTCCTCCCGTCTGAGAAAGATCACCAAAGTCATCAAAATCAGGTATTTACCACTGTATGCAACAAGTCTCACAAACTCGAATTATCTCTCTTGCAAACTGACAGATTAAACACCCGCACCATATGATGTCTGACCGGACAATTGCTAATTTGTAAAAAAAAAAGGGGGTCCTTTACGTCCTCACAGGAAATTTTCCTTTTAGGGACATGAGTTGATGATACGCTAAAAGAAGAAAAGGAGGGAAAGAAAAGGGCAAGACCAAGCAATCCCGACCGTGATAGGACCCCGGCCCCGCTCTCCATGAATAAGGGAGGGGAGTGGGGCAATGAGAAATATACTCGGGGATAATTTTTCCTTTATATGCGTTGACTTCCTAGGGGAAGGACCATTAAAAACATGGAGTTTTAATTCAATTTTAGTTTCGTTAAGAAAAAGATAAAACTCAGGACCACCTGTTAGAAGGTTTAAAAGTGACAACATTGTGAGAAAAATATAAAGAACATGCGCAAAACGTAATACTGATCTTCTATAGGGTAGTAACATTTGGATACATCATTTCATTGACGCACGCATGAGTTGCTATGCGGCATTTGTTAATTTTAAATAGGATAAAAAGATCTATCTGCGTTGTCCGTCGACCTCCCCGCCACTACAATAGTCGCAGGGGAGGCGACGTCACATTAGCAGTATTAACTGAGAGAGGAAACAGCTATCCTCTCGTTTATATAATCATGTTTTTATGTTTATTGTGTAATCCGAAAACAGGAGTTTAAAACCATCAGGGAAAAAAAAAGAAAAAAAACACGCACACGCCCGCGAGGTGGGGCAATGCCCTTCCCTCCCTGCGAGCTGTGTGTCCCCTTTGTTTAAGTTAATACCGTTGACAAATGACGATCATATATTTATGCTGGCTTTATTTTATTTTGCCCCCCATTTAGGGAGTCCAGAATTACAAGGGACTTACAGTGATTTTTTTAATTGTGAGAATTTCCTCAGACGACAGATCTCTGCTCCCCGCGAGAGCGCTGAGGGCCATGAGATAGGTGTCTGGTTTAGGGACGGACACTTTATTTTTTGTCACAAAACAGTAGGTATCCGTTAATAAGTTGATGAGAGCCTCGGGGCTCTGCTTCTGCCTAGCAGTCACCATAGAGGTGAGGCAGAGCTCCAGGTAGCCTCTCAGGTCTTTTTCTTCTGGTTTTTGGGTTGTTATGAACACAAAGTCTCTGTGACTATCGACTTTTTGGAGGACTTTTGCTAATTTGCGAAACGAACTAACTTTATGTAGGCCACGACCTCTCAAAGGGGTGAGAACCGTGTCAGTGTATTAACCAATCATCTGAACACCTTAATTGTCCGGCACGTGCGCTCTCAAAATCCACTGACCAATAGCCGACGAGAACGACATCACTGCAGGACGGTCAAGTCATGCAATCCAATGGGGCGGTGTTTATGATGCTCCCCGTGTCGACCACTGTTGCGTCTTCAAATGTCCAGTGTCAATTGTATTGGATGATTCCCAACGCCCAATACCAAACGCTTATAACTTTTATCAACGCAACTTTTAACTTGTACAGCCCCACTCCCGTCATCCTCCCGGCCCCACCCCCACACACCCAGCTTTTTCTTAGCGTACAACCACCTCATGTCCCAAATAGAATCTTATTCTGGAGACACAAATAGAAATTTACATACATTCAACTCGTGGTCAAAACAACGTTTATGCTTGCGGCCATTGTCACCTAGGCGAGACCATGAAATCTTGGCGAAAAATGTTTAATATCTTTATTGTACAAAATAAAACAAACTAACAAAAACCGATTTTATCTGACAGAATATTATCAAGCTGTTCTCGCAACAACAACAACAACAACAACAACAACAACAACAACAACAGCAACATCAACAACAACAACAACAACAACACCACTTCAGGGAGTTATTCCATGAAAAATGCATGGATGTATAATTTCTATTCGATTTTGTTTTCGCTGTGTACAAAAGGAAACAAACAAAACAAACTGACAATAACCGATTTTATCTTACAGAATATGATCATGCTGTTCTGGCAACAATAACAAAAACACTTAACAGAGTTATTCCATAAAATCGCATGGATGTATTATATATTTTCTATTCGGAAAAAAACCACCCGAATGTTATGCTTAAAGTATTCCCATACACGTTTTAGGATTGGACATGAAAACGGTTACCGAAGGTGCTTTTCCTCAGGCCCGTACAGACACTTCGGCATGATTGAATTCTTTGACATTCAACAAGGCTTGAGTCGGTTTCGTGTAATCCCTTTGCCTAATCAGTCAAATTATACAAGTCATAAAAATGTTCCCGGCAGATATCAAACCATACGTGCAGAAGTATCGTCTGTTTCTCACGCGGGCTTAAAGCTTAATTATGATCAAAGCACTCTCTGAATAGTAACATGAAAGCACAGCTGTTTAATATTTTCCCACACACACACACGCACACGTGCGCACGAGAAAACATAAGACTTTCATAAGTAATGTGATTAATCAACATGAAATAAACTTTTTTGTTGGCTTCTAGCGTGAAAAAGCGCGTGGGTGGCACGAAAATTTTCATAATAATAAACATCACCTTTATCACAGACTTATATCCCATTTCGTGACACCTACCACTACTCCACTACATCAAAGGATTGTCTGTTGAGATAATCGAATGGTTCAAAACTTTCAAACCTGCGCGCATATTCTAAGCCGACTAACACATAATACTGTAGTCAAGGGCATCATAAAATGGTTCTCGGTGAAAACTTGACCGAGGGCCATTTTACGACGTCCTTGACTAGACAGTGTTTATGGCCAAACCAAGCACAACCCGAGTGTGTCAAGTATACTCATGTGCGTTGCTTCTTGGACAATGTAAAGAACACCGAAAGTACTTCAATGCCGTTCTCGAGTTACGTTGACTTTTACAAAGGTTGCAGCTGACACGGCTTACGTAATCCGGTTTCCTGGTCATGTGTGTGAAAAATGTGTCCATTAAAAGCATAATCTTTAATTCATATATCATTTCAAAAAAGATGTTAAAACTAAGGACCACCAAGAGGGAGAAAAGAGCAGAAAACACCAGTCGACAGAAGACAGCTCACCCTATCCATGAGTATGCAACGCGTGGAGCACGGAAGACACCGATCAACAACACCTAAGCGTCGCCTTTCTGGAGAGAAGGACCGCTCACCCGTGGACAAGTTTCCAAGACGTGATAAAACAGACAGTGACAACGGAGAAGAACAGGGGGAGGGAGAGGGATGGGTAGAAGGTGAAGGAGAGGTACCTGATGAAAGAGAGAGGTGGGGATAACGGGTTGTCAATGTCAAGACTTGGATTTCGATTTTGGACTGGATTACGGACGAGCCCTTTGATCACGATTTTGGTATTTGGTCTGTGTAGACTTGATATGACTACGTTCACTACCAACGTATCATGCCCTAATGGCGAGTAAACTGCGTATATGTTCGTTGAATTGTAGAGGACTGAGAAACAAATGGAAAAGAACAACGTTGTTTAAATTTTTGAGAGAAAAAAAGTTTGATATTATTTGTTTGCAAGAAACACACATAAGTTGTAAAGATGTAATATTGTGGGAAAAACAATGGGGAGGGGAAGTATTTGCACAAGCTGGAACATGTTACAGTAAGGGTGAGGTCATTTTGACGTCAAAACATTTTGATGGAAAAATTGAATTAGTTAAAAAACAAGAACGGGTTGTTGTTATCTCTGTAGAATACAGAAAACAGTGCATTAATATTATAAATGTGTATGCTCCAAATGAATCAAATGAGAAAATGGCATTTTTTCATTCTATTAGAAATATTGTGGATGAACTTGAAACCGACCAGTTTATCTTATGTGGTGATTTTAACTGTGTGGTCAACAATAAACTTGACATTATTTCTGGCCGGCCTCATAGTAACAGAGAAATTGAAGTTTTCACAGATTTAACCAATACCTTAACTGACATATGGAGATACTTTCATGATGATGAAAAAGATTATACCTGGAACAGATTTAACCCCTTTGTAGCCAGGCGACTTGATTATTGTTTTGTATCTAGAGGAGTGTTGTTATCGTGTGTATCAGCAGATCATATTTGTGTCCCAAGTTCAGATCACAAAGCTGTTGTTGTCGAAATGAATGACAAGGATTTTATTAGAGGTCCAGGTTACTGGCGGTTCAACAACAGTTATTTGAAAAATCAACATTTTCTTGAACAAATGAATTCACTTCTGGATGTTTTGGTTGAAGAAGCCGAGAATGATGCCTCAGCAATAAACAGATGGGAATTGGCAAAAGTACAGATAAGAAATTTCTGCATTGAATTTGGTAAAAAACAGTCGTGTAATAGGAAAAATGAAGAAATCAGGTTACAAACCCGCCTAAGAGAACTGGAAAGATTATTGATTGATAAGATTGAAAATAATGGGTTGCAAACAGAATTACTAAAATTGAAACAAAAGTTAGAATTATTAGAACTAGAAAAAGCAAGGGGTGCACAGGTTAGAGCTAGGGTGAAGTGGATAGAAGAGGGGGAAAAAAACACAAAATATTTTTGTAACTTAGAAAAAAGACAAAAGAAGAAAAACATTATGTCACGCCTCAGCACTTTAGCGGGTGAAACAATAACCGACCAGAAATTGATTTTACAAGAACAAAAAGAATATTATACACTTTTGTATAGTCTGAAAACTGATTCTGAAAATACGGTAAAAGATAGTTTGGAATTTTTGTCGCAAGAATTTGTTCCACGCCTTAGTGAAGAACAGTCACGTTTATGTGAGGGGTTAGTAAATCCCGCAGAAGCAGCCGACGCTCTGTGTAGCATGAAAAATGGCTCGGCCCCCGGGGCTGATGGAATTTCTATTGATTTCATGAAAGTATTTTGGAGCAAGATAAGCAGATTGCTTGTTGATTCATTTAATGAATCATTTGAAAGGGAAGAGTTATCATATACGCAAAATCAAGGGGTGATAATATTGTTGCATAAAGGAAAAGATTTGGATAGAGAACGATTAAGTAATTGGAGACCAATTACTTTAACTAATACTGATTATAAGATTCTAGCTAAAGTTTTGGCAATAAGAATGGGTTTAGTAATTAATGAACTAATCAGTGTAGATCAGGTTGGTTACCTAAAAGACAGAAATATATCAACAGTGATTAGAACGATTGACGATGCGGTTAATTACTTTAATGTTAGTGGAAAGGCGGGTTATCTGCTTGCCCTGGATTTTAAAAAAGCTTTCGACAGTGTATCAAAGTCACTACTTCTTAATGTTTTTGACAGATTTGGATTTGGATCTAGTTTTAAAAAGTGGGTGGAGATTTTGATAAAAGGTACTACAAGCTGTATAAATCATGGAGGTTGGTTATCGGAGAGTTTTAACGTATTTAGTGGGATTCGACAAGGTTGCCCGTTTTCGCCGTTGGCTTTCGTCTTGGCGGTAGAATTGTTGGCGATTAAGATAAGAAACAGCCCTATAGTTGGAATAATTACACCGAACATGATTAATCAGGATGGTACGGTCATAAAGATAAAACAAATGGCAGATGATACAACCCTGTTTTTAAAAAATCGAGATGATGCTAACATGGCAATGAACATATTGAACCAATTTAGCAAAGTCTCAGGGCTACAATTAAACTTAGATAAAACGAAAGCTTTAAGAATGGGGAGAGAACCAACGGAACCTAATCTGCCTTTCCACGTTGTTAAGGAGATTAAAATTTTAGGGATTAAATTTAGTAGTTGTAAAATGGCAAAAGACATCGAGGAAAACTGGAAATTCAAAATGGAGAGTCTTGATGCCATGATTAAACAGTGGAGTAAAAGAGATCTCAGTATACAGGGAAAAATAACAGTTATTAAAACGTTCATGACTTCCCCATTTGTGTATATTATGCAGTCTGTTGGTCTTCCAAAGCAAGTTCTCACACAGCTAAACACGAAACTATACAAATTTGTATGGCAAAAACAATATAGTAATAAAAAAGCTTTTGAAAAGATAAAAAGGAAAATTATGGAGTCTGAATATGAGCATGGTGGATTGAAAATGATCAATATGTTTGATATACAGAAAGTGTTTTATTTAAATTGGATTGGACGGTTGCATGAAGCAGGTCGAGAAAATTGGAGTGCAATCCCAAAATGGCACATTCAACAATTAACAGATTTTAATCACTTGGCAAAAATTAATTGCACACAAAAGGAATTACAAGGAATCGAAAAAGTTCAAAATGATTTTTGGAAAGAGGTATTTTTGACATATCTTGATAATAAAAATAAAGTAGGTTTAGAGGAAGTTGACAGAAATGATGTTGGTAATCAACTGTTATTTAATAATAGACTGATTCAGTTTAAAGGTAAAGTGTTGGATTTTGTAAAATGGCGCCAGAAAGGTTTTAATGTTATAAATGATTTGTTGAATGTTGAAAGAAATCAGTTTCTGTTATGTGAAGATGTTCAGATCACTGTGCAGCAAAACCCTGCAATAACCTTTTTTGAATACAACGCTGTGATGAATGCAATTCCAAAACAATGGAAAGATTGGATTGTAGACAACCCAGCACATATAGTTAATGTAGATATAATTGATGATGAATTGAATGTGTTTAAAAGCAAACCCAAGTTAATTAAGTTATATTTAAAGAAAAAACGGAATTATAGCATTGAAAAATCTCATGCAATCGATTTTTGGAAAAGAAAACTAGATTTTGATTTTGTCGAACAGACGTGGTTGTTGCCACGACAGGTGACAAAAGAAGTGCGCCTGCGTGTGTTGCAATGGAAAATTTGTCACAATTTATATCCCACCAATATTTTATTACATAAAATGAAAGTAAGTCAAACAAAAAACTGTGACGAGTGCCCACATATTTTGGATGTCATGGAACACTTTTTCTATGAGTGTCCCCGAATTAGAAGGTTTTGGACTTATATTGAAAAAATGTTGAACAGTCTGACAGGTCGGGCTTTCTTATTGTCTATTACAGATGTATTATTCGGAATCGAAAAATGTCAGGAATCAGCGTTAATTAACCATGTTTTATTGATAGCAAAAATGTGCATTAGCAAAGTTAAGAAAACTAAATCGCCTATTCCATTGGAAATTGTATTTCAACAAGAACTTGCGCTACGAAAGGTGTATCCCCATTGTCCTTAGCTAGATTGCTGTTGAATTAAAAAGTAATTTAATGGAAATGTAACCTGTAATGCAAAAGAAAACAAAATTAAAATTTCATTGAAAAAAAAATGAAAAAAAGACCAATGAAGAAGGATATGCTCACCGCCCAAAAAGAAAGAAAAAAAAAGACAAAAGAGGCAAAAAAGATGGGTTGAAGCAGCCTTGCATGCAACTGAGGTCAAAAAAAAAAAAAAAAAAAAAAAAAAAAAAAAAAAAAAAAGGACCACCTTTTGTTAAAAACTTTAAGAGTGAAACGTTATGTGAAAAATAGAGAAACTGTGGCCTATTATGTGTTTTCGCCGGTAGGTGTCAATTGGCAGGCCAGGCACTTAATCACGCTTGACTCCCCTCCGCTTAAGCGGCAATCGTGTAGCAAGCGCCGGTGTCTGCTTCAAGAAAGCCCTTCACACCCAGATTAAGTGAGGGAACATCGAATAGTGACATTTTTCGATGTGATTTTTCGATTTCATAAACAACAATTTTGAAAAATAATATAAAATAAATACTGAAATTTCTCTGTATGAGATAATAAAGTATTCGTATTCGTATTCGTAAAAAAGAGATAAATATTTTGCAAATACCGTATCTGGGTGGTCTAAATCAGGCTACCATAACTGTCTCGTTGTATGCCTTTTTTTTCTTCCAAGTATATACAACTACTAGTGGTACCCGTGCTACGCACTTTGTGTGCTGCGCATGCGATGTCATTTTGTTGGTTATGTGCTTGTGAAAATGTTGTTTGCACCCCTCCCCCCCCCCCCCCCCCCCCGCACATTATCCCGCATATAATGAATTATATTCTCTTGGTGAAAAATAAAATGTTAACCCTTACACCGGTGCAATTCTGTAACACATGTTACATAGCCACTTGTGAATTAACAGAGAGAAAAATAACAAAAAACAGTCATATAGGTTTTCGCATCAATGGGAGGTAATCGGAACTG